>NW_027461658.1:300000-523312 GCF_050947455.1 Rhinoderma darwinii
TCTGCTGCCAAGGTCCCATCTGAGCCTAGTCATCACTACTCTCTGTACTACCACAGGTACCTTTGCTCGGACTATAGACTTTACTTGGTACACTGTTTGGCCAGCTGCTATCTCACTATGGAGGTACGGCCCAGTGGGTCCACATACCCACAGCTCGTGACAGTACGCTCAGGCCATGGACCCCGCTGGTCAACCCAAGACCGTGACGACATCACAAGCCATGCAGGCGGATATGCTAGTCTGCCAATTACAACAGGACCAGCACCTCTAGGCGGTGAACTCCATTACACAGCAATTGGATGCGCAAGCTGCAGCCATCAAGGAACCTGTTCCGATTACCCCGGCTGTTCCTCCTGCTACACCTCCTGGCAGTGCTGACCCCGCAACTACACCTCCTGGCAGCGCTAGCCCACGATTTTCTCTGCCACTACCTCATCAAATGATGGAGATGTAAGGACCTGCAGGTGATTTCTGTGCCAGATCCACTTCAGCCTACATGCCACAGCATTTTCTACTGACGGCGCAAGGATCGCTTTCATCGTCTCTCTCCTTACAGGCAAGGCCCTAGCATGGGCGAATCCTATCTGGGAACATCAGGGACCAGAGACCCAGGACTTCCAGTGTTTCCTATAGATTTTTAGCAGGGTCTTTGAGGAACCTGGACGAGTCTCCTCAGCAGCTGCATCTCTGCTGACCCTTCAGAGCTGTCCTGAAACAATGAGGCCTTGGTGGCTACATTCTTGCAGGGACTGTCTCCTAAAATTAAAGATGAGCTTGCCGCTCATGATCTGTCACCTACCCTGGATGACCTCATACTTCTAGCCACCCGGATTGACATGAGGATCCGGGAGCGATCCCAAGTAGTTCGCCGGGAGGCAAGATTCCCACCAGAGGAGCCTATGCAGGTGGACCTGTTTAAACTGTAAGCCCAGGAGAGACACCGCAGACAGACTTCAGGACTTTGTCTGTATTGCGGCCTTTGAGGCCATGTTGTGCATTGGTGACCGCAGAAGCAAACGAAATTCCCGTGCCTAGGATTGGTTGAAGAGACAACCCTAGGTGGAACGGTGCTAGAGAGAAATTTATCCTCGAGACTATTCATTCCTGTGACCATAGTGTCTTTTGAAAAGATGCACCGCTCTCTGCGTATCTGGACTCAGGGTTTGCAGCAAACTTCATACGGAAAGACCTAGTGGATCTTCTTTAGTTGCCCACAGTCCCCCTGGCGACATCTTTGGCTGTTGCCTCGGTCAAGGAACTGCCTCTGCCCGACTCAATCATAGCGGATACTAAACTGCTGAAACTCCAAGTTGGAGCCCTTCATTCGGAGCTAATCTCATTTCTTGTTCTGCCCAAAGCCGGCTCTACCTTGACTTCGACTACATGCCCCAGTTCTGGACTGGAGTTCCGGAGAGGTTCTCCAATGGGGTCCCAAGTGTCGCAATCGCTGTCTGTTGCAGATCCATCTGGCCCAGTTTCCTTTGCCTCAGTCGTCGGCAGGATTGCCTCCTCAGTACTCTGAATTTGCGGATGTCTTCAGCAAGAAGGAGGCTGAGACTTTACCTCCAGACCCGGCTTATGACTGCCCCATTGAACTGGTTCATGAAGCGTCCCCTCCCCGTGGCTGGGTATACCCTCTCTCCTTGCCAGAGACTCAGTCCATGTCGATCTACATCAAGGAGAATCTGGAGAGGGGTTTCATACGGAAGTCTTCCTCCCCGGCTGGAGCCGGGTTCTTCTGCATTGACTATTGTGGTCTCAATCAAGTCACGGTCAAAAACAAATATCCGTTACACCTAATCTCTGAACTATTTGACTGCATACGAGGAGCCAAGATCTTCTCTAGACTTGCGTGGGGTTTACAACTTGATTCAAATCCGTCAAGGTGATAAGTGGAAGATGGCGTTTAACACTCAAGATGGGCACTAAGAATACCTGGTGATGCCCTTCCGTCTGTGTAATACTTCAGCGGTCTTCCAGGAATTCATCAATGATACCTTCCGAGACCTTCTCTATGTTTGTGTTAGGGTGTATCTATATGACATTTTAATTTTTTCTCCAGATCAGACGACTCATTGGAGACATGTCCGTCAAGTTCTGCTGCGACTAAGGGAGAATTGCCTCTATGCCAAGCTGAAGAAGTGCGTGTTTGAGAAAAATACTCTACCCTACATCATCTCGGATCAAGGAAAAGCCCGTCTTGAAATTGCCATGTCCTCAAGGCTTGAGGTCCATACAGCGCTTTTTGGAATTCGCCACACTTCCTTTCACTAATGGCTCCCATCTCCACCCTCACCAAGAAAGGTATGAACGCCAAGGTGTGGACTCCAGAGGCAGAATCTGTATTTAATAGCCTTAAGAGTGCCTTCACGTCAGCCTCAACCCTCCCTCAACCAGATGTATCTCTACACTTTTCTTTGGAGGTGGACGCCTCCTCTGTTGGTGCAGGCACACTTCTGTTCCAGAGAGGTTCTAAAGGGAAGGCAGTGGTATATGGCTATTATTCTAACCTTTTTTTTTCCGCAGAGCACAATTACTTTATTGGGGATTAGGAGTTATGAGCCATCAAATTGGCTCTGGAGAAGTGGAAACATCTACTAGAGTGTGCAGTTCACCCCATCCTGATATATAATGACCACAAGAACCTCACCTATCTCCAGTCGGCCCAACGGCTGAACCCCCGTCAAGCCAGGTGGTCACTGTTCTTTGCTCGCTTCTAGCTTGTGCTCCACTACTGCCCAGCCAACAAAAATGTGAGGGCTGATGCCTTGTCCAAGTCGTTCGAACAGAGGACACCGTGGAGTCTCCGCAAAATATCATTGATCCGTCCTGCACCATCTCTGTTAATCCCCTGCAAGTTAGAGACAACCCTTCCGGGGAGGACTTTTGTAAGCCTGGTAGACAGGAGGAGAATCCTTCGCTGCGGACACAGCTCCAAACTGGCAGGGCACGTGCCTGCCCGTAAAACCCGAGATCTGATTGCCCATCAGTTCTGGTGACCCATGCTGCCCAAAGACATCATGGACTTTGTCTCGTCCTGCACGGTGTGCGCATCTAACAAGGTTGCTCACTCCAGGCCTGCTGGTCTGCTCCAGCCGCTGCCTGTGCCCAATGCCCCCTGGCAGCATATAGAAATGGACTTTGTCACAGACCTGCCGCCCTCTGCTGGATGCAGTACGGTCTGGGTGGTGGTGGATTGATTCTCAAAAATGGCTCATTTTGTTCTGCTGACTGGCCTACCTTCTGCTTCTTGACTGGCCAACCTCTTCATCCAACACATCTTCCGCCTGCACGGCTTACCCCTGCATATCGTGTCTGATCGGGAGGTTCAGTTCACCTCAAAGTTCTGGAGAGCCCTCTGTAAACTCTTTGATGTAAAGTTGGACTTCTCCTCAGCCTACGACCCCCAGTCCAATGGTCAAGCTGAGAGGATCAATCAGATCATGGAAAACTACCTACGACACTTCATCTCCAGGCAGCATGATGACTGGGTGCAGCTTCTTCCTTGGGCCAAGTTCTCTTATAACAACCACACAAGCGAGTCCACTGCTGCCACACCGTTCTTCATAGTTTACGGCCAACACCCACGAATTTCTCACCCGGTGTCAGTTACATCCCAGGTGCCCGCAGCTGACTCTGCAGATCTGGCAGCAAACCAGATACTCTATTCTGCTGGCGGTCGACCGCATGAAGCGTAAGTTGGACACAAAGAGAAGAGAGCCACCTCAGTTTCTTCCAGGTACCAAGGTCTGGCTGTCCTCTAGGAATATCCGGCTGAAGGTGCCGTCACACAAGTTTGCTCCCAGGTTCCTTGGACCCTTCGAGATCCTGCAACAGATCAACCCTGTCTCCTACAAGCTTTGGCTGCCTCCTAGCCTCAAGATCCCCAACTCCTCTCATTTTTCCCTCCTGAAGCCTGTGGTCTTGAACCGCTACTCCAGGACTGCTGGTCCTTCAGTTACCTCCTGCGGTTCATCAGATACATTTGAAGTTAAGGAGATCCTGGACACCAAAAATGTAGGAGGAAGAACCTTCCATCTAGTGGATTGGAAGGGATTTGGTCCAGAGGAGAGGTCCTGGGAGCCAGAGGAGAACCTCAATGCACCTACCCTCATTAAGAAGTTCCTCTCTCGCTATGGTCCCAAGAAGAAGAAGGGTGTAAGAGGGGGGATACTGTAAAGTCCGCGGTCGCAGACTCCTCTCAACCTGCTGACGCCTTCCTCTACGGAGATGCCAGCATTTGCGCCCGTCCTGGCCTGCTGTGACCACTAGGGAGCGTGCGAGAGATCAGTCCCGGCTGACCATGATCACCCTGGACTATAAGAAGGGCCCTGCCCCTTCACTCATTGCCTGAGTATCTGCCGTCAACAAGAAGTCGTCTAGATATGGGATAATTACTATGCCCTGACTTCTTACGAATGCTATGATCTCTGCCATAATTTTTGTAAAAATTCTGGGGGCGGAGGAAATGCCGAAAGGGAGGCAGACAAACTGGAAGTGGAGAATGGAAGGACCGTTCTGAATCGCGAATCTGAGGAATCTCTGGTAAGTGGGGTGGATAGGAACGTGATAATACGCATCCTTTAAAATCGATCGTACACATTGATGCCTCTTCCCTTATTAGAGGAATAGTCGATCTGATAGACTCCATCTTGAATTTTCGATATTTCACCCACTTGTTTAGGACCTTCAGGTTGATTATTGTCCTGTAGGAACCGTTTGGTTTTTTGACTAAGAAGATTTTTGAATAGTCGCCTTTGAATTTTTCGTTGTGGGGAACTGGAGTAATGGCTCTCAATTTGAGTAGTTTCTGGACGTCCCGGATAAGGATCTGATGAAGGTCTTTTGCTTGGTATTGGGTTATTAGAAATTTCTCTGGAGGAATGGAGGAAAATTCTATTTTGTACCCTTCTTCTATGATCTTTAGAACCCAGGGGTTCTGGGTTATTCCCGACCATTTGGGATAAAATTGTAGGAGTCTTCCTCCCACGCTCTTGGCGTCATTGCTTTGAGGGCTGAAATGAATTATTGAGGTTAAGGAGATATCCTCGACCCCTTCTTCCTTTGGGGTAACTCCAGCGACCGGACTTCACTTTCCCGCTGTAGTTCTGTAAGGTAGGTTCCCTCTGTTGGCGAAACCTCCCAAACTGAGGGTTTTTTTTTTGGTTTCTCTTCAGGAAACCCCTTTTTCCTATCTGCTGCATTCTCCAGCATGTTATCCAGGAGAGGACCGAACATCAGAGACCCTGTGAACGGGATAGAACATAATTTGTTCTTGGACTTCGTATCTACTGACCACATTTTGAGCCATAATGCTCTTCTAGAAGCATTTGAGAGAGCCCCATTCCTGGCAGCAAATCTAATAGATTCCGCTGAAACGTCTATCAAGAGTCCGGTTGCAGTCTTTAGTAAGGGTAGAGATTCTAATAGGTCTTGTCGTGATGTCTTCATCATCAAATGGGTCTCCAGCTGGTTTAACCATATAAACATTGCTCTTGCTACTGATGTGGCTGCGATATTAGTCGAGATCAAAGCAGAGGAAGATTCCCACGCTATTTTCAGTAGCCCGTCTGCCTTTCGGTCCATGGCGTCCTTCAACTGCGAGGAATCTTCAAATGGGATTGCGTTTTTTTTTTAGCAACCCTGGCTACTGGGACATCTACTTTTGGGATCTCATCCCAAGGTTTAGTGTCTTCTGGATCAAAGAGAAGTCTGTTTTTAAAATCTCTTGAAATGAAGAGCCTTTTTTCTGAATCTTCCCATTCAGTTGTCACCATTCTTTTGAGTTTTTCGTTTAACGGAAAAACCTTCGTTTTCTTTTCCGTTAGAACTCCAAACATCTCATCCTGGATGGTATGTGGTTGGTCTTCTTCGGGAATATCCATGGTTTCCCGTATTGCCTGAATTAAGGTATCAGACATCTCGGAAGAGAAGAATTTTTTTTTCTCTTGAGTGGAAGAAGTTGAAGGCAAGAGTTCCTCTCTTTCTTCTAACTCACCCTCTGATAGGTAATAACACTCCTGCTCCGAGTCAGACCCCTGAGAGGGAGAACAATATTTTTGATCCACTTCCATCCGTAGTCTTTTTGCCCGGGAGTGTGAGGGAGTTTCTTGAGGAGGGGCGAGGGAGGCTACTGACTGACTCACTTCTTCACGAATCATAGCCCTAAGTTCAGACATAAACGTTGGTTGTTCCTCTTTTAGTATTTTTGCAATACAATCCTGACACAATTGTTTCCTATGTGACTCTGCCAATTTTTTTGCACAAGTCACACATTTTTTAACCTTCTTTTTATCAGTTCGTCTCTGAGAGGAATCTTTATCCTAGAGAAAACAGAAGGTAGGTAAAGTATGGTGTGCATACATAAGGAGTCATAACCCTTACCCCAAGGGTGAGACTCACGTGACCCTGGGACATATCTGGAGTTCCTTCAGGACGAGGAAGTTCCATACCGCGACAGGTAACAGGCAATGCAATATGCAATCCACAAAATCAATCCAAGTTAGAGGTATCAGCTCTAACTACATACCTGTGCGTGTCCCTTTAAATGCGGGCGTTTTGAATTTCCCGCCTTCCAAGATGGCCGCGGACTGGAAGTAGCCCGACGTCATTTGCGGTCGGCTATTCGATGAGGTGCAGCCGCTCATAGCCGGCGACTGAGGCTTGCTATGCGACGCAGCGAGGATCCCTGCCGGTGCGTCCAAACCTATGAAGCTGCCGGTCCCCGCCTGGTCACGCGGCCAGGCCGAAGCCTGCTTGGGAATCCCGAACCCTACACACTACCGGAACCCTGCCTAGGATTCCTCCGGTAGGTGTCTTAGGTTGGGAGCTAAGGGACCTCTTGTTCCAGGGGTGTTAGCCTAGGCTTTAGGCGGAAGAGAAGGGGGAGTGCACGGACACCCCGATCTTGCCCCCTGCCCGAGTTTTTTCCTGCAGTAACACAGGAGCGACGTCTCTCTGCTACTGACCCTGTAGGGACAGGAAGAATACTGGCAAGTGGGTGGTGGCAGGGGCCTCTTAACCTCTCTGTCTTCCTGTCCCTACAGAGGTCAATAGGGCAACCTCCTGTGGTGCGGTCATGAGGGATGTACTGGAAAACAGTAATTCCGGCATTATTTGTTTTTTTATTTTTTACAGTGTTATGGAAGCGGCGATACCAAATAAGTGTAACTTTTATTTATTTTTTCATAATAAAGCATTTTGGAAGGGGAAAAAGTGTTTTTTCATTTTTTTTTTCCACTTATTTATTAATAACTTTATTAAACTTTTTTTTACTAGTCCCACTAGGGGACTTTACTATGCGATCGTCCGATCGATTTTATAATACGGTGCAATACTTCTGTATTGCAGTGTATTACCGCCTGTCCGTTTACAACAAACAGGCATCTGCTAGACCATGACAGAGGCATCCACTACAGGCAGACCTGGGGGCCTTTATTAGGCCCCCGGCTGCCATAGAAGACACCAGCAGCCTGCGATCACATGTAGGGTGCCGGTGGGGTGAGAGAGGGAGCTCCCTCCAACTCTGCATAACCACTTAGATGCGGAGCACACTATTGAGCGCCGCATCTAAGGTGTTAGACGGGCGGATTTCTATCCGCCTGCTTGAGCAGCGATGCCCCAAGTTCTCAGCTACCGGAGGAAGCTGAGAACAGGGAGTTTTAACAGCTCCCGGTGTTGCAGATTTATTCTGATGCAGCGCCGTGAAAAGGCGTATGCATCAGTATAAAGCCCGTTAGTGGCCGCCGTGAAAAGGTGTATTGGCGGTCACTAACGGGTTAAATAAGGGTTTATATTACACGTGTGCAGATAAATCTTTACTACAATTTAGTAGAACTGAAGACGTCACCTGAATAAGTAGTGAAACGTCTTTATGATTTCTAATACAATTCCAGTAGGGTTTTCCCCGTTACATGATTTTTTGGCAGACAATGAACCTGTCACATGTAAACATTGATCTGACAAATGTCACCTGACACCAATATAAATCTATTTACTAGAACATCTTCACCATATGGAAAGGACAAGGCACTGCTGAGACATGAACTCAGGATCCTGTGTACTAGACCGGCGCTATATCCAGGTCACAGTTCCAATATAAGGGTATGTTCACATGACAGTGCAAAATACGTCTGAAATTACGGAGCTGTATTCTGGAGAAAACAGCTCCTGAATTTCAGACGTTTTTGCATGTACTCGCGTTTTTCGCAGCGTCTCTTACGGACGTAATTGGAGCTGTTCTTCAGTGGAGTCAATGAAAAAACGGCTCCAAATACGTCCCAAGAAGTGTCCTGCACTTCTTTGACGCGGGCGTAATTTTACGCGCCGTCTTTTGACAGTGACTCGTAAAATTACACCTCGTCTGCACAGAACATCGTAAAACCCATTGCAGGCAATGGGCAGATGTATTGGAGCCGTCTTTTCAGGCGTAATTCGAGGCGTAAAACGCCTCCATTACGTCTGAAAATAGGTCGTGTGCACATACCCTAAGAGCCCGGGAGTCTTAATTGTCTGTTTTTCCACTTCTATTTTTCTAATGAAAGTCATATGTAGCTACAATGTTTGTGTCAGTTCCTCAACTTCAGGCATTTATCAAACTTTGTTTTTATTATCAAAACCCACATGGGTTTTGCTTCATTAAGTTTTTCTGTATTTTTCAATAAAAGACATTACATATCAAATCAGACATATAAAATGCCCTAACACCCCACCCCCAATACCAGTGGAGCTTTAATAAAGATAAATAATTTTTATATATATATATGTATATATATATATATATATATATATATATATAGGTAGATAGATAAATAAATAGATAGAGAGAGAGACATAGGACAAAGGAACGGCACCAGGACTTCAATGAAGATGAAAAACGGTTGCTTTATTCACCTCAAGTGAGAGACGTTTCGGTTCAAGACAGAACCTTTCTCAAGCTACCACATAATGCAAAGTGTCAAGTTTATATGGGAAGTATATACAATAATTAATCACAATCCAAGAGAAGAGGCAGCACTCAAATGTAGTAGAAAAATCCAAAAAGTGCAGCTCCTATAACTTGTTTGTTCCGTACACTAATTGATCAATACTTATTATATGTATAATTAGTGAATAAAAATACAAAATCTTTACATTTTTAACCCATCCACAGAGTCAGTGAGATGAAGTGTACAAAATACACAATAAAACACCATATGACAATTGAATCATATATATATATATATATATATATATATATATATATATATATATATACTGTCAACAACTGTAAAAGTGTATAATCAGCTATCAGGACATAATTGGAAAGGGGCAGAGGCCAATTAATATACATAAATAATTTCAGAATAGTACAGTACCGAGTTGCAATGCTCCAAATTCGTGGCGTCTGTGCGCATCCACCGCGCATTCTCCAAGATGGCGCCCAAACCGGAAGGTCGACTGAATGGACCGCATCAGGTCATAGGAGAACCACCGCGCATGTGCACGACGGCGCTTGCGTTCCAGCACTAAATATGACGCTAATTCCCTAATTCTACATACATAATTGAGAGAGGACAAATCACTGCAAAGAAATGTCATACTCCATTGAAATCGGTGGAGCATGACATATATATCACAGCTAGGACCAAAGTGTTTGTAAAAATTACAAAACACAGTGGGGATAATCCCAAAAGGCAAAACCAATGAAGATAAAGATACATAACAGAAACTATGTCCCAAACCAGGTTGTCCATCCAAACTGTCAAATACGGTGGTGTGACAACAACTAGGAACAATATCAGCTCTAAACCTAGAGATTTCAATAGTACAAAATCCTAAAGAATTTAAGGTTTAAACGTAAAGTCAATTCCGCTGGTATGTATCATAACCTCATTGGTTGCCACATATACTTGTTCAAGGAAATAAACCTCTCTATGCACAGCAATCATATTTCCTAATGATAAATAAACATGTGTCCTCAAAATTTAGGGAAGGGGAAGTGAAAAGAAATGGATATTGACATAATACCCCACTTTTTGGAGAATACCATACAAAGAAATCAACGGCCTCTGCTCCCTTGCAACTAACGTCCAATTTGCTTCACAGTAAGTGAATATCTGTGGAAAAATAGATAAAAAAGACCAGTGATTAATCCACAAAATGTATGGATGAATTACATACGGGATATACCATAAAAATACACCTGGAAAAAAGTCAATATAAGACTCAAATTCCTACATGTATATAAACTAACTATACTACAACGATCAGATACAAACCATAATCCCCAGCCAGTGCTTGCTCAGTGAGCTCTAAACTCCTCTCCAGGTTTACAATGCTCCTAACTGCTGCACGTTGAATATTTAGATCCAATACCTGGGCTGCCAAATACACAACATGCCGCATCTAGTGCACAGATATTCACCCTCAAACGGCTGTTCAAGGCACACATACATGCACAAGACACACCTGGTAGCATTGTCCATGGAGCACAATTTTAAATGGCATAAACAGTATAGTAACACAAATAATTAACTTCTGTTTTATACAGAACACAAAACAATGCACAAAGAAAATTGACCAAACCATAATAATCAGCAAAATCGCACTTTACTAGTGGACTCGAGGAGGATGAGCTGCCCAGGTCCTGATGCAGTTTAGCAGTCTCAAACCATAACATTTCCTCCACCATGATCTCAAGGAATTTACAGGTTTCTTTCTCGTGAAACCCAGTCTATAATTTATAATATTCATAATTTAACATGTCTTCTGATACTGGGGGACAAATTACTTTTTGATTCTTCTTTCCATAGCAGACTGTTCCAGAAGTCATGTTATTTGCCTAGCTGTTCACGAGCAAACTAAAGTCTAGATCTGATGTTTTTTTTCTGGATAACTAAGGTTTTGCTTTGGAGCACCCCATGTAGCTTTAATTTTTGCCGCATTTTTGGAATGGTAGACATCAAGAGAATCAAAATCTGCAGTAGATCTTTAAAGAAATTCTGGGGTTCTCAGAAACTTCTCTCAGAATCTTGTGTTCTGCTCTCAGGCTGATCTTACTGAGACAGACTGGCCTGGACAAATTGGCAGTTGTCTGAAATTTCCACATGCAGATTGTTTTCTGGACAGTGGAATGATTGACATCTAATAGTTTTGCCATTTTCCCTTTCCTGAATCATAGACATCCATAACCTTTCTGAAGGCCTCAGAGCGCTACGGTTCTCGGCATAGTGATACCAGACATTTCAATAACAAAGGGAAACCAAACATCAGGGGATTAACCCCTTAACGCCGAATATATCCATCCTCAGCAGATGCTAGTTCGCGCAGGAGAACGGATATATCCGTCCTGTGATGGTGCGGGTGCTGACAGTGTACCCACGCGATCAGCGGCAGGAGCACGGCTGTTATACACAGCCTGGCTCCTGCTGCAACTGCC
Source organism: Rhinoderma darwinii (assembly GCF_050947455.1). Lineage (NCBI taxonomy): Eukaryota > Metazoa > Chordata > Amphibia > Anura > Rhinodermatidae > Rhinoderma > Rhinoderma darwinii. The sequence goes on from NW_027461658.1 coordinate 311,420, forward strand.
GGAATCGAAGCACGCTCCGATTCCGGCAGTTTAACCCATTAAATGCCGCTGTCAATAGTGACAGCGACATCTAATGTGTTTGACAGAGGGAGCACCCTCTGTCACCCCATCGTTGCCCCGGCAAAGAAATCACGGGTCACCGTCGGGTTACCATGGCAGCCGGGGTCTAACAAAGACCCCCAGGTCTGCCTTCAGCAAATGCCTGTGAGGCGATGCCGGAGGCATGCCCTAATAGATTGCCTGTCAGTTTTACACGGACAGGCAATAATGCTTTGGTGTACTAAAGTATACCAAAGCATTATATATGCGATCGGCAGATCGCATAGTGAAGTCCCCTAGTGGGATTAAAAAAAAAAAAATATGTAAAATCAGTTAAATAAAGTTCGTGAAAAAAAAAATTAAATTAGTGAAAATCAAAAGTGTCAAAACAAATAACACATACACATATATGGTATCCCCGCGATCGTAACAACTTGAACAATAAAATGAACACATTAATTAAACCGCCGGATGAACGGCGTAAAAAAAAAACTCTTTTCTCCCATTCCCCCCATAAAAAATTAAATAAAAATTAATCTATAAGTCCTATGTACCCCAAAATAGTACTAATGAAAACTACACATTGGTCCGCAAAAATAAAGCCCACATACGACCACATTGACGGAAAAATAAAAAAGAATTACGTCTCTTGGAATTCGGCGATGCAAAAACAAGTTATTTTTTTCTAAAAGGCTTATTGTGCAAACGTAGGAAAACATATAAAACCTTTACATATTTGGTATCCCCGTAATCGTGCCGACCCATAGAATAAAGTTAACATGTTATTTACGCTGCATAGTAAACGGCGTAAATTTATAACGTGAAAATCAATGCTGGAATAGCTGCTTATTTTCAATTCTCTCCTAAAATAAAGTTAATAAAAGTTAATCAATATGTTATAAGCATCTAAAAACTGTGTCGACGGAATAAAAAAAAAAGTTACGACTCTTGGAATGCGACGGTGAAAAAACAAAAAATAATCCTTGGTCATTAACATGCAAAATGGCCTGGTAATTAAGGGGTTAAATGAGACACGTTCCTCCTGGATCCTGTCTAAGGCTGGAATCACACAGGTTTTTTTTAGGCAAATTAAAAAGTGTATGAAAAGAATTGGGAAATATAAATGAAGGACTTTTCTTTCCGGCTGGATCCACTTCTGGCTTTGAGATGCAGTTGGATGCTACAGAAACAACCCACTTAGATGTATGGAACTATTTACAGTTTCAGAAATTTATACTAGAAATCTGCCACAAGTGAATCTACCCTGAGGGTAAGAACAGACGGAAAGGCAACCACAACATAGCCACATAGGTGGCGAATGGACACGCGATTTAGCCGGTAAATTATTCAATTAGATAGTTACTTTGTTAGTGTTTTTTTCTTCTATTCCATCACCTTCATCTTTTTATGCTGTTTTAATGAAAGTCAAATATAAAATGTCCATATATGTTAAAAACAAAAACGTTTACATTGTCCTTACGGTCACTCTGGATTCTCCTTCAGTGTGGGGGAATTTATGAATACAGTAATAAGAAGCGAGATTCATGGTGGCAATTCAGCTTCTCTGCTTTGTAAGTAAACCAGGCACTTCTTTTCTTCTTTATATCCACAGTACTTTTTCTTCATAGATTCCGGTCACAGTTGAGCACAGGTAAATATAATTTGGGTGTTTGGCAGATCCAGGCTAATTCCAGCCAAAAAATAAACAAACACTCTTATTGGCTGTTTAACCCGTTACTGAACGCCAATACGCCTTTTCACGATCCCTGCTCGAACGGGTCAGATCGATATCAGTTTAACCCCCTCAGATACGTCACCCAAAAAGCGAGCACCGTATCTGAGTGTTTTTGGAGAGAGGGAGGGAGCTCCCTCTCCCACCCCACCAGCACCCTGCGCATGATAGCAGAGTGCCGGTGTCTTCTATATCAGCCGGGGGGCCCAATAAAGGCCCCGAGGTCTGCCTGTAGCGTATACCTGAAAAAAATTAAAAAAACACCTTTTCCCCATACAAAATGTTTTATTATTAAAAGGACAAAACAAAAAAAGTTCAAAAGCTACATATATTTGGTATTGCCACGTCCATAACGACCCCAACTATAAAGTTATTACATTATTTAACCCACACAGTGAACGTCATAAAAAAATAAAATAAAAAAAACATGCAAAAATCCGTTTTCTATGAATCCTGCCTTAAAAAAAATTTGATAAAAAGTGATCAAAAAGTCGCATGTACTCCAAAATGGTGCCGATAAAAACTACAAGTCTTCCCGCAAAAAAAAGCCCTCATACAACTGCATCGGCGGAAAAAAAAAAAAAAAAAAAAGACATCGCTCTTCAAATATGGAGACACAAGCACAAATAATTAAAAAAAAAAAAAAAATACATTGTTTTTTACTGTGTAACCATAGTAAAACCTACAAAATCAATATAAATTTGGTATTGTTGCCATCATAACAACCCGCTGAATAAAGTTATTGTGTTATTTATACCACACGATAAATGGCGTAAATTTAGGATGCAAAAAAGTGTGGCGGAATTGTTTTTTTTGATTCCCCCCAAAAATGCTTTTTTAGAAAAGTTATTCAATAAAATTCCATGTACCACAAAATGGCGCTGTTACAAAATACAACTTGTCCTTACAAAAGACAAGATCTAATACAGCTATGTCGACTAAAACAAAAAAGTTATAGCTGTTTGAATGAGACGATGGAAAAAACGTAATAAATAGCTTGGTCATTAAGGCCTAAAATAGGCGGGTCACTAAGGGGTTAAAGTCTGTGAATAATTTGATGTGTTTCAAATATTTTTTTTTTATCTTATAGCATTTCCCACATTCTAAACGAGATTATGGTTTCTACTTCATGTGAATTCTCTGCAAAGTTCCAAAATGTAAATTTATTTTAAAAAACAAATATCTTCCACATATAGATCATCAAAATGGCTTCTCCCCTGTATGGTTTCTCCGATGAGCCCTCAGCTTTGCTTTAGTAGTAAAACATTTCCCACATTCTGAACACTACTATAATTTCTCTCCTGTGTGACTTCTCTTATGTACAACAAGACTTGATTTATCTGTAAGACATTTCCCACATTCTGGACATGAATATGGCTTCTCTCCTGTGTGACTTCTCTCATGTCTAACAAGACCTGATTTATCTGTAAAACATTTCCCACATTCTGAACATGAATATGGCTTCTCTCCTGTGTGACTTCTCTTATGTACAATAAGACCTGATATATCTGTAAAACATTTCCCACATTCTGGACATGAATATGGCTTCTCTCCTGTGTGACTTCTCTCATGTATAACAAGATGGGATTTATATGTAAAACATTTCCCACATTCTGAACATGAATATGGCTTCTCTCCTGTGTGACTTCTCTTATGTACAATAAGACCTGATATATCTGTAAAACATTTCCCACATTCTGGACATGAATATGGCTTCTCTCCTGTGTGACTTCTCTTATGTACAATAAGACCTGATTTATCTGTAAAACATTTCCCACATTCTGAACATGAATATGGCTTCTCTCCTGTGTGAATTCTCTTATGTTTAACAACATAGGATTTTGTTATAAAACATTTCCCACATTCTGAACATGAATACAGCTTCTCACCTCTGTGAATTTTCTCATGTGTAACAAGAGCTGATTTATTTGTAAAACATTTCCCACATTCTGAACATGAATATGGCTTCTCTCCTGTGTGACTTCTCTCATGTCTAACAAGATGTGATTTATTTGTAAAACATTTCCCACATTCTGAACATGAATACGGCTTCTCTCCTGTGTGACTTCTCTCATGTATAACAAGATGTGATTTATTTGTAAAACATTTCCCACATTCTGAACATGAATATGGCTTCTCCCCTGTGTGAATTCTCTCATGTCTAACAAGATTTGTTTTCAATTTAAAACTTTTCCCACATTCTGCACATGAATACGGCTTCTCACCTGTGTGACTTCTCTCATGTATAACAAGATGTGATTTATGTGTAAAACATTTCCCACTTTCTGAACATGAATATGGCTTCTCTCCTGTATGAAGTCTCTCATGTATAACAAGACCTGATTTATCTGTAAAACATTTCGCACATTCTGGACATGAATACGGCTTCTCTACTGTGTGAATTCTCTCATGTCTAACAAGATTTGATTTAAATTTAAAACATTTCCCACATTCTGAACATGAATACGGCTTCTCTCCTGTGTGACTTCTCTCATGTATAACAAGATTTGATTTATCTGTAAAACATTTCCCACATTCTGCACATGAATACGGATTCTCTCCTGTGTGAATTCTTCTGTTTGTTAAAAGACCTGAGATTTTTTTGAACGGTTTACCACATTGAAACCTTTTACCCCCTTTCTGGGCTGTACTTGTGGTAACAATCTGTGATTGGGTAGAAGGTTCCTCATTATTAGTGAAATTATATGATAGGTCTTTACTGTGAAGTCCTGGATGTATATTAAGGGTAATGAGGTTTTCTCCTGAAGAGCGCTGGATGATATCTTCATCGTCTACTTTATAATTTAGCAATAACGTGAAGTTTCCCTCAGAGTTCTTACTGGGATTTTCTGTTAGGATTAAAAAAACAAACTGTGATTTTGTTTCACAATAGAAAAGTTGACAAATTTATAACATTTGTGTTAGGCTGGAAACACACATGCCGTGTTTTGAGCCAAAGTCAGAAGTGTATCAAGCAGGAAGAAGTTTAAGCCAAGCCTTTTGACTCCATTCCAGCCTTATAACGCTTTGTATAACAATACATGACAGTCCAGGATTCTGGTCTACACTCAGTTCTCCACTATTAATTTATTACATAAAGCTCGACATAATAAAATAATTTTTGGGAAAAAGCAGAACCTTGTCTGGTAATGAAGCCTGTTCTCTGCTAACACATTTGGACTTTTAAATACTAATAAGGCATACACAATCTTAACTTAATATTGTTACAGTCTAATATTGCCCACAGTCTACATTTAACAAGATAATGTGTCATGAGACAAATCAAAGGATGAATTCATGGACATGATAATGAGGTCTGCATATCCAAATGGCTGAACAGTCACCGGATCTCAATTTTATAGATCATCTTTGGGATGTAGTGGAATAGACAGAGTGAAGTTAATAATCAGAATCTGTAATACAGGTTTCCAGTACATAGTAATATCATTCCACTAAGAATTCAGGCTGTTGTAAGGGGAAAGAGTGTCCTATCAAGTACTGATAATGTGAACCTAATGAAATGAAGTGGCCTCATTCAAGTTTTAGTCATGTGACAACTTAATAGCAAATTGTCGTTCTATTTCTCTCCAACCTATATGTATTTGGTCTTGTTTTTCTCAAAACATATAGGGCTTCGACGTTGTGTAATACAATAAGTGATATATTTAACTGTGATGGAGTGGGAGAGTCGGAGAGGAGAAAACTCAGAAGGATGTTTTAAAATGTCCTTGCAGAGATAGGTGTGGACCACCAGGACATTTATAATCTATGGGCAGTCAGCAACTGGTTAAAATAGGTGCTTTCTAATAATCATGGATATATTTTTTAATCCAATATAAAAACCACATCTTTAAACCCACTTTGAAAACTTCTTAAAGACCTTTAAAGCGTACCTAATTTTAAGACGACTTTTCAGAATAATCTGTTATATGTGTGTACAGGAGGAATAACACTATTTCTGGCCATTACATGACTTGTATATGGCATTCTTTTAGCAGTTTTCCCTCTGCAGGCTCGATCTATAATTCTCAGTTTTCCCTGAGGTAGTGGGTGTAGCTTAACTGCCATCATGTCTTCTATACACTGCACACAGAGCAGAGAGCCACCCTGGTCTACTATCTCTCTGTAGCACACCCTTAGAAGCTGCAGCAGCATGGAGCACATCATACAGCAAGCAGTAAGGAGCAGTGTAGTGGAAAATCCAGCACAGAGGTGACATATAACTCTTACCAGAGGCCTATGTCAACTCTCTCTGCTTCTGCTCCCCCTCTCCTGTTCAAAGTCCTTTATTGACAACAGCATCTGTGTCTATGTGCTCCTGCTCCCTCATTCTGCTTCCCCTTCCTTTCCCATAGACTTCTATAAGCAGCAGCGTCTGTGTGTCTCTCACCTAGTGGCACTAACTTCACATAAAATTTTCATGGATAAAACAGCTAAACTATAACAGTAAGTGAATTACAAAGTTGATATATATCAGGAATACTATTAGATACCACAAGTTGTTTGAAAAGTTAGGGTCCATTTAAAGAAAACATGTTCCAAAAAGTGTATAGTAGATTACAGTGGAGATCTGATTGCTTGATATTGCAGCCTAAGGTTGTACTACGGAAATATCCTGAAGATAACATGCCCCCTTGTGACATGTGTGCAGATTTGTCATGGGGACCTTGTGTGTTTTCTAATAGCTCCTCAATTATTGTCCCAGGCTCATATTAAATATAGAACTATAATGAGGATCTTTCTTCTCAGCGGTTATTATTACAAGATTTGTAATGGAAGAACCAAATAAATAACAAAAGTATAAAGGAAATGACCAAAATGTATGTGTTTTTTCATTTCGATTGACTCTTAAAATGATGTTTAACCAGTTGAGGACTGCCCACTGTGTACGTATGCTGCAGGTTTAAGTTTGCTGCCTGAGTGATTGAGCAGCTAAATGTCGCGTGCCCGGTCGTCAGAGACAGCCAGGGACCCTGAAAAGAAGACAAAAATTGTTTTTTACCACTTGTCTTCTCTGCACTCATGTACACAACGCTCAATGAGCGCTGCGGCCTCTTTTGATGCCGGTGGTCATGTGACTAGTCACATGAGCGCCGAGATGCCGGTAGTAGGAGGCTGCTGCTGTATCTAACTAGACCCAGCACAGCCCTATCAGTGACAATAGTCACGATAACAGGGTTGATCTCCCCTGCTGTAAAGCGCCAGTTACAGAGGAAAAGTATAGTGTAAAAAAAATAAAATGAAATAATAAAAGTTCCCCAAATGTCTTTTCTGATGGAAAGGCCATAAAAATAAAAGTTAAAAAATAAACAAAAATGAAGAAAAAATGACACATAAACCCCTACCCTAACGCATGGTCACCTACATGTACGTAAAAAGCGTTAAGGGGAAGTATGGAGCGCGCTCACGGGCAGAGCACGCTCCATACTCAACGGGTGTCGGCTGTGTAATACAGCCGACACCTTACTGCAACGGGTAGAATCCAAGATCAGTTGATTCCGCCCGTTTAGCCCCTTAGATGCCGCAGTCAATTGCGACTGCAGCATCTAAGGCATTAGAAAAAGGGTCTGGCCAGCTCAAAAACCTCATCGGTCTTCCCGAAACGCGATTGCACGAAGCTGATGGTTGTCATGGCAGCCTGGGGGCCTAATGAAGGCGCCCAGGTCTGCCATTTCTGTACTCCCACGAAGTCCTGCCAGATGCCTGTAAGAATAAATGATATACTGCTATACATTATCGTTGCAGTATACACAGCAAGTGATCGCTAGTTCAAGTTCCCTGGAGGGGGGCGGGGGGGCTAATGAAAAAAAATAAAAAATAAATAAACTGTAAAAAATAAAACTAAAAGTTACAAAAAACCAAAACCTTTTCCCACCTGTTCTCTAAAGTAATGTTAACAAAAATGAAAATGAACATAACTGGTATTACCACATCCGTAAAAATGTAATCTATTACAATCTAATGTTATTTAACCCGCACGGTGAACGCAGTACGAAGAATAAAAAATTGTAATTAAAGACGCCATAATTGTTGTCTTTTTGTCACCCCAAGAAATCTAATAGAAAGTGAAAAAAAATACACATGTATCCCAGAAAGGTATTAATAAAAACTATCGCCCCACAAAAAATAAGCAATCACACCACCCAATCAAGCACATTTTTTCCAATAAGATGTAGTTTTATCTCGAAATTGTTCATTTTCTTAACAAATAAAGGAGAAAAAGCACCCCAACATTTGTAAGGAAAATTCTCCAGAGTACGGAAATACCCAATATGTGCTCATAAACTGCTCAGAAGGGAAGGAGCACAGATTTTGATGGATTAGTTTCCTAGCCCCATGTTGCATTTGCAAAACACCTTTGGGACCAAAACAGTGGAAACACCCTAAAAGTGACCCCATTTTGGAAACGACACCGCTTAAGACATTTATCAGAGGTTAGGGATGTCACGATACCTGAATTTGGACTTCGATACCGATACCAAAACGATACTTTGCCAACAGTAATTAAAAAAATAAAAAATTCTTCCATTTTCTGTTGTGAGGCATGAGGTGTTATTGAATTTTGAATGTGCCTCACATTAATAGTAATTAACCCCATCATGTTTCGCAGTCATAATTGGTTAATATGTGAGGTACATGATGGGGTTAATTACTAGTAATGTGAGGAACATGGAGGTTAAATTCATCACACCTCGTGCCCCACAATAAGTGAAAGAAAGCAGTTTTTATTTTATTTTTTTACAGCGTACACATAATAAATGACGGAATTTTTTTTTGAGGAGGTTATTACGGCCGCGCTAATACCAAATATGTGTATTTTATGTATTGAGACTTAGTTGAATGTTTATTGTAAAAATAATGTATGTATTTTTTTTTATTTAATATTACTTTATGTTTTTACTTTATTTTTTAAACTTTAATGTACTGGCATATATCTATATGCCAGTACATTAGCCTGTGTACGGATAGTACACAGGCAGTTGTTAGGGCATACTGAGGTATGTCCTAACAACAGGAAATATGGTAAGATAGCCCTGGGGTCCTTCAATGGACCCTGGGCTGTCTGCCTATATATGGTATGTCCCTCAATCTCGTCACAGGAATTCCCTGTGACGCGATCCAAAGTGCATCCCCCCTGCTCATTTTTCCCTGAATGCTGCAGTCAGCTTTGATTGCAGCATTCAGGTGAATAACGGTGCAGATAAGAGGTTTCCCTGATCTCCGCCGGCGGGGATGTGTAATACAGCATTGACCCGCTCCTGACATTAAAAGCATCTGCGGTCAGCATGAAGTGATGCGGCAGGCGCTGCACTAATGAGCGACGGTGCAGGCACTCAAGATAGAACATAGGGGTGTTTTGCAGTGCGCCCGCCATGTTCGGTCTTCATTGACGGCAATCATTAGTACAGCGCCGGCAGCATCACATCATCCTGACGGCGCGCACTTGTTGTCAGGACTCAAAGCGGGGCGATGGCTGTATTACACAGCCGCAGCCCCGCTCTCATACATTCATGTATTACTATACTGAGCTGTGCGGCCGCAGAGCTTAGTATCGAAATACACGAAATAACGGTATCGAACCGTTTGGGGATGAACAGTATCGAAGTTTCTATGCATCGTGCATCCCTATTAGGAGTGTAGAGCATTTTGACCCCACAGGTGTTTTCCTGAAATGAATGTGCTCCGGATGGTAAAAAGTGAAAATTGCAATTGTTCCACAGATATGCCATTTCAGAGTCCAATATGTTGTGCCCAGCTTGTGCCACTAGAGAAACACACCCCAAAAATTGTTAAAAGGTTCTCCTGGTTATAGCAATACCATATATGTGGTAGTAAACTGCTGTTTGGGCACACTGTAGGGCTCAGTATTGAGGCAGCGTCTTTTGGCGCCTGGATTTGGCTTGGTAGTAGTATGGTATATGTAATATGTGAGGATTACATCAGGGTATATGTAATCTGTGCAGTACATAAGGGCATATGTAAACCGTGTGGAGTACATCAGGGTATATGTAATCTGTGAGGAGTACATCAGGATATATGTAATCTGTGAGGAGTACATCAGGGTATATGTAATCTGTGTGAAGTACATCAGGATATATGTAATATGTGAGGAGTACATAAGGGTATATGTAATATGTGAGGAGTACATCAGGATATATGTAATATGTGCGGAGTACATCAGGATATATGTAATATGTGAGGAGTACATCAGGGTATATGTAATATGTGAGGAGTACATCAGGGTATATGTAATCTGTGAGGAGTACATCAGGGTATATGTAATATGTGAGGAGTACATCAGGTATATGTAATATGTGAGGAGTACATCAGGTATATGTAATATTTGAGGAGCACATCAGGGTATATGTAATCTGTGAGGAGTACATCAGGGTATATGTAAATTGAGAGGAGTACATCAGGGTATATGTAATATGTGCGGAGTACATCAGGTATATGTAATATGTGAGGAGTACATCAGGATATATGTAATCTGTGAGGAGTACATCAGGATATATGTAATCTGTGAGGAGTACATCAGGGTATATGTAATCTGAGGAGTACATCAGGATATATGTAAACTGTGAGGAGTACATCAGGGTATATGTAATCTGTGAGGAGTACATCAGGGTATATGTAATCTGAGGAGTACATCAGGATATATGTAAACTGTGAGGAGTACATCAGGGTATATGTAATATGTGAGGAGTACATCAGGGTATATGTAATATGTGAGGAGAACATCAGGGTATATGTAATATGTGAGGAGTACATCAGGGTATATGTACTATGTGAGGAGTACATCAGGGTATATGTAATCTGTGAGGAGTACATCAGGGTATATGTAATACGTGAGGAGTACATCAGGGTATATGTAATACGTGAGGAGTACATCAGGGTATATGTAATACGTGAGGAGTACATCAGGATATATGTAATACGTGAGGAGTACATCAGGGTATATGTAATATGTGAGGAGTACATCAGGGTATATGTAATCTGTGAGGAGTACATCAGGGTATATGTAATACGTGAGGAGTACATCAGGGCATATGTAATACGTGAGGAGTACATCAGGGCATATGTAATACGTGCGGAGTACATCAGGTATATGTAATATGTGAGGAGTACATCAGGATATATGAAATCTGTGAGGAGTACATCAGGATATATGTAATCTGTGAGGAGTACATCAGGGTATATGTAATATGTGAGGAGTACATCAGGATATATGTAATATGTGAGGAGTACATCAGGTATATGTAATATGTGAGGAGTACATCAGGGTGTATGTAATATGTGAGGAGTGCATCAGGATATATGTAATCTGTGAGGAGTACATCAGGGTATATGTAATATGTGAGGAGTACATCAGGGTATATGTAATATGTGCGGAGTACATCAGGGTATATGTAATGTCAGGAGTACATCAGGATATATGTAAACTGTGAGCAGTACATCAGGGTATATGTAATATGTGAGGAGTACATCAGGATATATGTAATATGTGAGGAGTACATCAGGTATATGTAATATGTGAGGAGTACATCAGGTATATGTAATATGTGAGGAGTACATCAGGGTGTATGTAATATGTGAGGAGTGCATCAGGATATATGTAATCTGTGAGGAGTACATCAGGGTATATGTAATATGTGAGGAGTACATCAGGGTATATGTAATATGTGCGGAGTACATCAGGGTATATGTAATGTCAGGAGTACATCAGGATATATGTAATCTGTGAGCAGTACATCAGGGTATATGTAATATGTGAGGAGTACATCAGGATATATGTAATATGTGAGGAGTACATCAGGGTATATGTAATATGTGAGGAGTACATCAGGGTATATGTAATATGTGAGGAGTACATCAGGATATATGTAAACTGTGAGGAGTACATCAGGATATATGTAAACTGTGAGCAGTACATCAGGGTATATGTAATATGTGAGGAGTACATCAGGATATATGTAATATGTGAGGAGTACATCAGGTATATGTAATATGTGAGGAGTACATCAGGTATATGTAATATGTGAGGAGTACATCAGGGTGTATGTAATATGTGAGGAGTGCATCAGGATATATGTAATCTGTGAGGAGTACATCAGGGTATATGTAATATGTGCGGAGTACATCAGGGTATATGTAATCTGTGAGCAGTACATCAGGGTATATGTAATATGTGAGGAGTACATCAGGATATATGTAATATGTGAGGAGTACATCAGGGTATATGTAATATGTGAGGAGTACATCAGGGTATATGTAATATGTGAGGAGTACATCAGGATATATGTAATATGTGAGGAGTACATCAGGGTATATGTAATATGTGAGGAGTACATCAGGGTATATGTAATCTGTGAGGAGTACATCAGGATATATGTAATATGTGAGGAGTACATCAGGGTATATGTAATCTGTGAGGAGTACATCAGGGTATATGTAATATGTGAGGAGTACATCAGGGTATATGTAATCTGTGAGGAGTACATCAGGGTATATGTAATATGTGAGGAGTACATCAGGATATATGTAATATGTGAGGAGTACATCAGGATATATGTAATATGTGAGGAGTACATCAGGATATATGTAATATGTGAGGAGTACATCAGGGTATATGTAAGATGTGAGGAGTACATCAGGGTATATGTAATATGGGTGGAGTACATCAGGGTATATGTAATATGTGAGGAGTACATCAGGGTATATGTAATCTGTGAGGAGTACATCAGGGTATATGTAATCTGTGAGGAGTACATCAGGGTATATGTAATATGTGAGGAGTACATCAGGGTATATGTAATATGTGAGGAGTACATCAGGATATATGTAATATGTGAGGAGCACATCAGGATATATGTAATATGTGAGGAGTACATCAGGATATATGTAATATGTGAGGAGTACATCAGGGTATATGTAAGATGTGAGGAGTACATCAGGGTATATGTAATATGGGTGGAGTACATCAGGGTATATGTAATATGTGAGGAGTACATCAGGGTATATGTAATCTGAGGAGTACATCAGGATATATGTAAACTGTGAGGAGTACATCAGGGTATATGTAATATGTGAGGAGTACATCAGGGTATATGTAATATGTGAGGAGAACATCAGGGTATATGTAATATGTGAGGAGTACATCAGGGTATATGTACTATGTGAGGAGTACATCAGGGTATATGTAATCTGTGAGGAGTACATCAGGGTATATGTAATACGTGAGGAGTACATCAGGGTATATGTAATACGTGAGGAGTACATCAGGATATATGTAATACGTGAGGAGTACATCAGGATATATGTAATCTGTGAGGAGTACATCAGGGTATATGTAATATGTGAGGAGTACATCAGGGTATATGTAATATGTGCGGAGTACATCAGGGTATATGTAATGTCAGGAGTACATCAGGATATATGTAATCTGTGAGCAGTACATCAGGGTATATGTAATATGTGAGGAGTACATCAGGATATATGTAATATGTGAGGAGTACATCAGGGTATATGTAATATGTGAGGAGTACATCAGGGTATATGTAATATGTGAGGAGTACATCAGGGTATATGTAATATGTGAGGAGTACATCAGGGTATATGTAATATGTGAGGAGTACATCAGGGTATATGTAATCTGTGAGGAGTACATCAGGATATATGTAATATGTGAGGAGTACATCAGGGTATATGTAATCTGTGAGGAGTACATCAGGGTATATGTAATATGTGAGGAGTACATCAGGGTATATGTAATCTGTGAGGAGTACATCAGGGTATATGTGATATGTGAGGAGTACATCAGGGTATATGTAATATGTGAGGAGTACATCAGGGTATATGTAATATGTGAGGAGTACATCAGGGTATATGTAATATGTGAGGAGTACATCAGGATATATGTAATCTGTGAGGAGTACATCAGGGTATATGTAATCTGTGAGGAGTACATCAGGGTATATGTAATATGTGAGGAGTACATCAGGATATATGTAATATGTGAGGAGTACATCAGGGTATATGTAAGATGTGAGGAGTACATCAGGGTATATGTAATATGGGTGGAGTACATCAGGGTATATGTAATATGTGAGGAGTACATCAGGGTATATGTAATCTGTGAGGAGTACATCAGGGTATATGTAATATGTGAGGAGTACATCAGGGTATATGTAATATGTGAGGAGTACATCAGGATATATGTAATATGTGAGGAGTACATCAGGATATATGTAATATGTGAGGAGTACATCAGGATATATGTAATATGTGAGGAGTACATCAGGGTATATGTAAGATGTGAGGAGTACATCAGGGTATATGTAATATGGGTGGAGTACATCAGGGTATATGTAATATGTGAGGAGTACATCAGGGTATATGTAATCTGTGAGGAGTACATCAGGGTATATGTAATCTGTGAGGAGTACATCAGGGTATATGTAATCTGTGAGGAGTACATCAGGGTATATGTAATATGTGAGGAGTACATCAGGGTATATGTAATATGTGAGGAGTACATCAGGGTATATGTAATATGTGAGGAGTACATCAGGGTATATGTAATATGTGAGGAGTACATCAGGATATATGTAAGCTGTGCGGAGTACATCAGGGTATATGTAATGTCAGGAGTACATCAGGATATATGTAATCTGTGAGCAGTACATGAGGGTATATGTAATATGTGAGGAGTACATCAGGATATATGTAATATGTGAGGAGTACATCAGGGTATATGTAATATGTGAGGAGTACATCAGGGTATATGTAATATGTGAGGAGTACATCAGGGTATATGTAATATGTGAGGAGTACATCAGGGTATATGTAATATGTGAGGAGTACATCAGGGTATATGTAATCTGTGAGGAGTACATCAGGATATATGTAATATGTGAGGAGTACATCAGGGTATATGTAATCTGTGAGGAGTACATCAGGGTATATGTAATATGTGAGGAGTACATCAGGGTATATGTAATCTGTGAGGAGTACATCAGGGTATATGTGATATGTGAGGAGTACATCAGGGTATATGTAATATGTGAGGAGTACATCAGGGTATATGTAATATGTGAGGAGTACATCAGGGTATATGTAATATGTGAGGAGTACATCAGGATATATGTAATCTGTGAGGAGTACATCAGGGTATATGTAATCTGTGAGGAGTACATCAGGGTATATGTAATATGTGAGGAGTACATCAGGATATATGTAATATGTGAGGAGTACATCAGGGTATATGTAAGATGTGAGGAGTACATCAGGGTATATGTAATATGGGTGGAGTACATCAGGGTATATGTAATATGTGAGGAGTACATCAGGGTATATGTAATCTGTGAGGAGTACATCAGGGTATATGTAATATGTGAGGAGTACATCAGGGTATATGTAATATGTGAGGAGTACATCAGGATATATGTAATATGTGAGGAGTACATCAGGATATATGTAATATGTGAGGAGTACATCAGGATATATGTAATATGTGAGGAGTACATCAGGGTATATGTAAGATGTGAGGAGTACATCAGGGTATATGTAATATGGGTGGAGTACATCAGGGTATATGTAATATGTGAGGAGTACATCAGGGTATATGTAATCTGTGAGGAGTACATCAGGGTATATGTAATCTGTGAGGAGTACATCAGGGTATATGTAATATGTGAGGAGTACATCAGGGTATATGTAATATGTGAGGAGTACATCAGGGTATATGTAATATGTGAGGAGTACATCAGAGTATATGTAATATGTGAGGAGTACATCAGAGTATATGTAATGTGTGAGGAGTACATCAGGGTATATGTAATATGTGAGGAATACATCAGGGTATATGTAATATGTGATGAGTACATCAGGGTATATGTAATATGTGAGGAGTACATCAGGGTATATGTAATATGTGAGGAGTACATCAGGATATATGTAAGCTGTGAGGAGTACATCAGGGTATATGTAATCTGTGAGGAGTACATCAGGGTATATGTAATATGTGAGGAGTACATCAGGGTATATGTAATATGTGAGGAGTACATCAGGGTATATGTAATCTGTGCAGAGTACATCAGGGTATATGTAATATGTGAGGAGTACATCAGGGTATATGTAATATGTGAGGAGTACATCAGGGTATATGTAATCTGTGCAGAGTACATCAGGTTATGTGTAATATGTGAGGAGTACATCAGGATATATGTAATATGTGAGGAGTACATCAGGATATATGTAATATGTGAGGAGTACATCAGGATATATGTAATATGTGAGGAGTACATCAGGGTATATGTAATCTGTGAGGAGTACATCAGGGTATATGTAATATGTGAGGAGTACATCAGGGTATATGTAATATGTGAGGAGTACATCAGGGTATATGTAATCTGTGAGGAGTACATCAGGGTATATGTAATATGTGAGGAGTACATCAGGATATATGTAATATGTGAGGAGTACATCAGGATATATGTAATATGTGAGGAGCACATCAGGATATATGTAATATGTGCGGAGTACATCAGGATTTATGTAATATGTGAGGAGTACATCAGGATATATGTAATATGTGAGGAGTACATCAGGATATATGTAATATGTGAGGAGTACATCAGGGTATATGTAATATGTGAGGAGTACATCAGGATATATGTAATATGTGAGGAGTACATCAGGATATATGTAATATGTGAGGAGTACATCAGGATATATGTAATATGTGAGGAGTACATCAGGATATATGTAATATGTGAGGAGTACATCAGGATATATATAATCTGTGCGGAGTACATCAGGGTATATGTAATATGTGAGGAGTACATCAGGGTATATGTAATATGTGAGGAGTACATCAGGATATATGTAATATGTGAGGAGTACATCAGGGTATATGTAATATGTGAGGAGTACATCAGGGTATATGTAATCTGTGAGGAGTACATCAGGGTATATGTAATATGTGAGGAGTACATCAGGGTATATGTAATATGTGAGGAGTACATCAGGGTATATGTAATATGTGAGGAGTACATCAGGATATATGTAATCTGTGAGGAGTACATCAGGATATATGTAATATGTGAGGAGTACATCAGGGTATATGTAATCTGTGAGGAGTACATCAGGATATATGTAATATGTGAGGAGTACATCAGGGTATATGTAATATGTGAGGAGTACATCAGGATATATGTAAGCTGTGAGGAGTACATCAGGGTATATGTAATCTGTGAGGAGTACATCAGGGTATATGTAATATGTGAGGAGTACATCAGGGTATATGTAATATGTGAGGAGTACATCAGGGTATATGTAATATGTGAGGAGTACATCAGGGTATATGTAATATGTGAGGAGTACATCAGGGTATATGTAATATGTGAGGAGTACATCAGGGTACTGTATATGTAATATGTGAGGAGTACATCAGGGTATATGTAATATGTGAGGAGTACATCAGGATATATGTAATATGTGAGGAGTACATCAGGGTATATGTAATATGTGAGGAGTACATCAGGGTATATGTAATATGTGAGGAGTACATCAGGATATATATATATATAATCTGTGCAGAGTACATCAGGGTATATATAAACTGTGTGGAGTACATCAGGGTATAATAAGAGGGTATAATAATGGGGTAAATAATACAATTATCCATAGATGTGGGTTACGCTGTGATGCAATCCTTTATGCACAGGCCGGTGTCGCACTGATAAATGGTGTCCTTACTTATCCCCCTCTGCGTAGTTTGGGGAATTTTGCTGGGAAAGTGTTGTCCTGGTATAATACGGGCGCCCTCGCTTCCAGCAGATATGTTTGGGCCCTTCTCTTTGTGGTTCCCAAATATTAGAGCCCTGATAATCTCCTCCTGATACAGAAGGAAAGTTCCCATCGGACCGGTTCATCTGCATATTTTTTCATCCTCGACTAATGGGAGCCATATATTTTTTCATAGGACGTAGTGGTTTGGGGGCTTTTTATTAATACCATTGTGAGGAACATGCAACTTTTTAAACACATTTTATTCCATTTGTTTTAGGCAAACTGATCAAAAAACAGCAATTTTGTTTTAAATGTGTGTTCACTGTTCTGTATAAATCACGTTATCTTTATCCTGCGGGTTATTTTTATTTTATTTTGTTGATTGCGCAGAGTAAAGGCTTATTTTTCGTGGGCGAGCTGTAGTTTTTATTGGCACATACGACTTTTTGATCACTTTTTATTACATTATTTTTTAGCGCTAAAGTGACCAAATAAACAGCGATTCTGGCGGTTTCATTCATTTTTTTTACGGTGTTCACCATGTGATTTAAATAATGTTATATTGTAATAATTCAGACTTTTTACGGATGCGGTGATACCAATTTTGTTTATTTTTTACAATACTTTAAGAGGAAAAGTGGGAAAAGGTTTTTTTTTATTTTTGTACACCACTAAAAAAAATTTACTATTTTTAACACTTTTTATTAGTCCCTGCATGGGGTTTGGACCAGCGATCGTCAGACATACTAATGTATTGAATTATTGTCATTTTTACAGGCTCTAAGTCTAGTGTATGACCAAATTCATACATCACCTTGTAGAGAACTTCTATGTGCAGTCACAGCTCCCTCAGGTCCTGCACTATGTATAACACATTGTCTGACGTGTTACTGTAATGTAGAACTAAGGAGGAACCCCACCTTAACAAACCTCCCAATTCACTTTCTAATATCATTATTACTGACCTGTGGTAACACCTCCTGGAATTTCCTCCTCCACTTCACTCTTACATGGTTGATCGCCCCTCACCCGCTCTTCTTCTGCTTCATGCTCGGCTTTACTATTAGTCAGATCTTCCCCCTGATTTCACATATGGAACAATTCAGTACAATACAGCAGAGAGTGCGAAGAATCTAACAGATCAACATAAGAAACCACCAAAATCTATGACCCCATGACCAAAAAGCTCCACACCCCCCTATATAGATCTGGTATAGGGCTCAGCTTCATCTACCTGATGATTCTCTGGCACATTGTGATTTTCCTCTGGACAGTCCTGGGAATACAGAGGACTGGGACATTTCTCTGGTGGATTTCTCCTACTGGATCCATCTGTAGGAAACACGCAGTGGCGGAATAGATTATTTACATGGGATGATATGAGAGTAGTATCTAGGTGATTCACTGTGTATAAGATAGCAAATGTAGTTCAAAAATGTAAATATATATTCACCGCCTGATAGAACGATTAAAAATAAATTTTATTATTAAATTGATAAAAGATATGGCTCAACCAGCCATTATTTCCAGAAGCAGGCAAAAGCAAGTGATTGGCGACAGTAGAGGTGTACCAGAGTGAACGAAGTTTCTCAAACACTCCAGGACCACCCTCCCTGCTTATTGTATAGTATTTCGCTACACCCTTGCCAATAGATAACAATCTATCCAGATCCAACGCGTTTCAGCAACACATCAAGAGTGATGCCTCATCAGGGATTACTAGATAGCAAGTTCAATTAGAATTGTTAGATTTCAAAAAGCTGGATAGCACTGTATATGTGCAGATTTTAGCCTCCAGACGCGTGAACGGCTCTGATACAATGACCGCACACGCGCCCGGGAAGCTGCAGGCTTATACGATTGAGAGCCCGCCCTCATTCCAATCGTCACCGGGGCACCCGCCAATCCGCATGTAACACGCACATTGTGACGTGCCGGAGGCGGCGCCTCACGATACAGACGACCAATGAGGGTATCTGGACGACAAGCGTCCATAGTTACTTAGGGGACGCTAGACGCGGCTCCTAAACTGCTGTCAACATCAAAAAACAAGGAATGGATCAAGAACGAATGTCCCTCCTATCACACATAGCACTGTCCCCAAACAAGCGGGGCAGTGTGAGGTGGAAGAGATATGTATCACGGGAGTCGTCAAGAGGAGACTGACCCCCAGTAATTCCATAGTTGCCTAGCAACTTATCGTTACCCTCCTAGCCAGGGATCAGACTCAGATAGAGGATGGATATAGCCCATTATCCCAAGGATTCTGCATAGCAGTCCTATACGAGCATCCTCCCAAAAACGGAGGATGCCCGGCAGAGGAGAAACTCCCATACATGGTTGCTCCCTTGATCTCAAGGCGCATACAAAGTGAATAGAAAGGAAAAAAGTCAGCAAGTGGAGAACAATGCAGCCACAAATCGCAATAGAAACCGCATAGTGTGAACAGGGACTGAAATACCATTTATCAGTCAAAATATAATATATTGATATATTCACAGAGACATCCCAAATTCTCAGAGATGCCATTGTCAGTCAAAATACTATAAGTTGGTATATTCTCAGGGAAAACTGGGAGTAACCAAAATCACAACTTGTCACAACTAGGCACACATAGCTCGACAGAGAGGAATGAGAAATAAGAGGCACAAAGTAACTAGAGAAAACAAGAATAGGAGATTTGTTCATTCAGTCCATGGGGATTAATGGTCTGCATCCTAAAAATCCTAAAAATCAGAAAATCCTAAAAATCCATTCAGCCTCCTTTTGTAGAATTTTCTTGTCCAGATCCCCCCCTCTCGCGAGCGGTCTGACATATTCAATTCCCTGAAAGCCAAGAGCAGTAGCATCCCCATCGTGACAGGACCATACGTGTCTTGATACCGGGGTGTCCACCTTCCTTCTGACATCCCCAATGTGGTCACGGATCCTTCTCCTAAACTCCCTTTTTGTTTTACCCACGTACTGTAGACCACATCTACAAGTAATCATGTATACAATGCCTTTCGTTTTACAGTTGATGTATGATCTGTTGTCAAATGTTTTACCAGTTTTCGTGCTTTTGAAACTACTGCTACATATAATGGACACACATGCTTTGCATGTTCCACATCTATAGGTACCTTTTAGACTGTTCTCCAACCAAGTACTGCATCCTTCAAAAAGCTGGATAGCACTGTATATGTGCAGATTTTAGCCTCCAGACGCGTGAACGGCTCTGATACAATGACCGCACACGCGCCCGGGAAGCTGCAGGCTTATACGATTGAGAGCCCGCCCTCATTCCAATCGTCACCGGGGCACCCGCCAATCCGCATGTAACACGCACATTGTGACGTGCCGGAGGCGGCGCCTCACGATACAGACGACCAATGAGGGTATCTGGACGACAAGCGTCCATAGTTACTTAGGGGACGCTAGACACGGCTCCTAAACTGCTGTCAACATCAAAAAACAAGGAATGGATCAAGAACGAATGTCCCTCCTATCACACATAGCACCGTCCCCAAACAAGCGGGGCAGTGTGAGGTGGAAGAGATATGTATCACGGGAGTCGTCAAGAGGAGACTGACCCCCAGTAATTCCATAGTTGCCTAGCAACTTATCGTTACCCTCCTAGCCAGGGATCAGACTCAGATAGAGGATGGATATAGCCCATTATCCCAAGGATTCTGCATAGCAGTCCTATACGAGCATCCTCCCAAAAACGGAGGATGCCCGGCAGAGGAGAAACTCCCATACATGGTCGCTCCCTTTACTTGGGTCAAGGACTTGAATCTTTTTGCTAGAAAATTGAAATGGAAAAAGTTTTTTAAAATGCATAATAAACGACAATGTCTTGAGCTGGGCATCATGGAGGAAGATCTCCCACATTTTAGACTATTGGAGGGTTTGTGGGAGGAGGGTCACAGGGAGGAGGGCAAGGGCCCATTTACCGAATTACGGGTTCCATCTACAAAATATGCACCCCTAAGTGACAACACACCGATTGATGTCTTTGTGAAGGTGGTTGAGGAGCAGCTAAAATTGATCAACCAAAGAGAACACTGTTCTAACATTTCTAGCAATGAGATGGCTGGCCTACTATCTCTAGAAAGAGATGATAATATCATTATAAAACCCTCTGACAAAGGGGGGAATATTGTGGTGATGAATCGACCACAATATAGAAAGATGTGCCATGACATCCTTGATGATCGCAATTGTTATGGGGTACTTACAAGCAATCCTACTGCAAACTTTAAAGGTAAACTTTTGAACATCCTTGGTCCAGCGAAATCAGCCAATCTCATTAATGACAGAGAGATGCATTTTATACTTAAGGAGCACCCTCAAATGGCAACATTTTATAGCCTGCCCAAGATACACAAGGGGGTGAATCCCTTGAAAGGTCGCCCCATTGTATCGGGGATTGACAGCCTTACGCAGAATGCGAGTTTGTACCTGGACCAGGTCCTCAGGCCGTTCGTGGTGTCCCTGCCATCATACGTGAGGGACACCATGGATGTACTGAGAAGACTGGAGGGTATACGCTGCGATGGCGATGTTTTGTTGGCATCTTTAGATGTTGAGTCCCTGTATAGCTCCATCCCACATAATCAGGGTTGTAGAGCCATTGAATATTTCCTAATGGATAAAGGGATACAATATCAGGCCCATAATAAATTTACCATTGAACAGTTGAGATTTGGTCTAGAACACAACTTCTTTTTATTTGATCAGAAGATTTACCACCAGCTCAGAGGAGTGGCCATGGGTAGTCCCTGTGCACCTACCTTTGCCAATCTTTACCTGGGGTGGTGGGAAAAAGAGGTTGTGTTCAGTGACCTTATGGATAAATGGTCATCATCTATCTTACTTTGGATTAGATTTATAGATGACATTCTGATTTTGTGGACAGGGACCAGGCGGGATTTTCAGGAGTTTGTGGAGATACTGAACGCCAATGAATTGGGTCTATTTTTTACATCTGAAATCCAAGACACCAAAATTACATTTTTGGATATTCTGATCTCCAAAACTGACACAGGGATGTTACAGACGAATATGTACCGCAAAGAGACTGCGACCAATAGCTTACTGCGCTGGGAAAGCTGTCACCCAATTAGCCTGAAGAGAGGAATACCGAAGGGCCAGTATCTCAGGGCACGGAGAAATTGTTCCACCATTTCAGACTTTAGGGTATCTGCACGTGACCTCGAGAATAGATTCAGACATAGGGGGTACCCCAGGGATGTACTGAAAGGGGCATATCAAAATGCCTTGGGTTGCAACAGGAACGATCTCCTGAACCCTAAACCAAAGATAGTGGAGGAAGAGTCGATCAGAGTGATCGGTACTTTTGACTCTGCCAGTAGAGAGGTGAGGGAAGTCCTTAAGCGGTTCTGGGGCATCCTTAAGGCAGACCCCGATGTGGGGGACCTGGTAGGAGACTCCCCGCTTATTACATACAGGAGGGGACGGAACCTTAGGGACCGATTGGTTCATAGTCATCTACTACCACAGGCACAATGCAGTACTTGGTTGGAGAACAGTCT
This sequence comes from Rhinoderma darwinii, assembly GCF_050947455.1. Classification (NCBI taxonomy): domain Eukaryota; kingdom Metazoa; phylum Chordata; class Amphibia; order Anura; family Rhinodermatidae; genus Rhinoderma; species Rhinoderma darwinii. Next base: position 334,520 of record NW_027461658.1, read on the forward strand.
AAAAGGTACCTATAGATGTGGAACATGCAAAGCATGTGTGTCCATTATATGTAGCAGTAGTTTCAAAAGCACGAAAACTGGTAAAACATTTGACAACAGATCATACATCAACTGTAAAACGAAAGGCATTGTATACATGATTACTTGTAGATGTGGTCTACAGTACGTGGGTAAAACAAAAAGGGAGTTTAGGAGAAGGATCCGTGACCACATTGGGGATGTCAGAAGGAAGGTGGACACCCCGGTATCAAGACACGTATGGTCCTGTCACGATGGGGATGCTACTGCTCTTGGCTTTCAGGGAATTGAATATGTCAGACCGCTCGCGAGAGGGGGGGATCTGGACAAGAAAATTCTACAAAAGGAGGCTGAATAGATTTTTAGGATACAGACCATTAATCCCCATGGACTGAATGAACAAATCTCCTATTCTTGTTTTCTCTAGTTACTTTGTGCCTCTTATTTCTCATTCCTCTCTGTCGAGCTATGTGTGCCTGGTTGTGACAAGTTGTGATTTTGGTTACTCCCAGTTTTCCCTGAGAATATACCAACATATAGTATTTTGACTGACAATGGCATCTCTGAGAATTTGGGATGTCTCTGTGAATATATCAATATATTATATTTTGACTGATAAATGGTATTTCAGTCCCTGTTCACACTATGCGGTTTCTATTGCGATTTGTGGCTGCATTGTTCCCCACTTGCTGACTTTTTTCCTTTCTATTCACTTTGTATGCGCCTTGAGATCAAGGGAGCGACCATGTATGGGAGTTTCTCCTCTGCCGGGCATCCTCCGTTTTTGGGAGGATGCTCGTATAGGACTGCTATGCAGAATCCTTGGGATAATGGGCTATATCCATCCTCTATCTGAGTCTGATCCCTGGCTAGTAGGGTAACGATAAGTTGCTAGGCAACTATGGAATTACTGGGGGTCAGTCTCCTCTTGACGACTCCCGTGATACATATCTCTTCCACCTCACACTGCCCCGCTTGTTTGGGGACGGTGCTATGTGTGATAGGAGGGACATTCGTTCTTGATCCATTCCTTGTTTTTTGATGTTGACAGCAGTTTAGGAGCCGCGTCTAGCGTCCCCTAAGTAACTATGGACGCTTGTCGTCCAGATACCCTCATTGGTCGTCTGTATCGTGAGGCGCCGCCTCCGGCACGTCACAATGTGCGTGTTACATGCGGATTGGCGGGTGCCCCGGTGACGATTGGAATGAGGGCGGGCTCTCAATCGTATAAGCCTGCAGCTTCCCGGGCGCGTGTGCGGTCATTGTATCAGAGCCGTTCACGCGTCTGGAGGCTAAAATCTGCACATATACAGTGCTATCCAGCTTTTTGAAATCTAACAATTCTAATTGAACTTGCTATCTAGTAATCCCTGATGAGGCATCACTCTTGATGTGTTGCTGAAACGCGTTGGATCTGGATAGATTGTTATCTATTGGCAAGGGTGTAGCGAAATACTATACAATAAGCAGGGAGGGTGGTCCTGGAGTGTTTGAGAAACTTCGTTCACTCTGGTACACCTCTACTGTCGCCAATCACTTGCTTTTGCCTGTTTCTGGAATAATGGCTGGTTGAGCCATATCTTTTATCAATTTAATAATAAAATTTATTTTTAATCGTTCTATCAGGCAGTGAATAGTATCTAGGTGACCCTCAAAACAGGTTTGTCTTTACAACGAATGAAAGTCCCCCCCCCTCTTACACTGCTGATCAGCCATTACATCCGTCTCCTCTTGTGCTTCATCTTTAACTTCAACCTTAATATGAATCAGATCTTCACCCTAAACAGACAAAAAAGAAAAAAATGTAAAATGAAACTGGGTTCAATGACTTTATAGCAGAGTTGTAGTTTGGTTCTCCAGCACACGGGGCAAAGATTCAGTTTGCCCCCCCCGCCCCCAACATCTCTTTCTACCTCGCCATCATTGCTTTCTCTACCAATCAATGAGGTGTCATTTTTATAAGTAACTCGAGTATTTTACATCGTACATTTTACAAGCGATATAAATTCTAGAAGGGAGTTACCAGAACAATAAATGAAAATAGAATAATTTAAAGAGGTCAGTGCCGGACTACAACAGATTGTATAACGGAGGCTAACGAGACTACATGGTGACATAATGAACAGCCTTCTCTCGTAGATAGTGTCACCCACCCCTGTAGTTACAAGGTTCGGACAGACTTAGGTAATGGTGTGGGTGCATTAGTAGGGGGCTAACCCGATCCAATAGAGAAAAAGTACTATGCACACCAATATGGAGTTATTTATCCAAACAAATAATTTATTTATTTATAGCCAGTGACAGTGCGACGTTTCGGTCAATACCATGACCTTCCTCAGGCACTATAGAATTAACAAAATTTATAGAAGTATAGATTCCGTAATAAGTGGTACAGAATGTCATCAGTAACAATAAAATCAATTATGTACAGATCACAGATGTATATAAATCTTCATATGAAGCAATATCAGTAGTAAGTGAGTACTGTAAGATCTATGTGACACAGGTTACTGTAGTTCAAACAAATAATGAAAACAAGAAAGAAAAAAGTAAAGTTTTCACTGAGTAAAACACACATTGTAGATATTCAGCTATGCATAGAACAGTGCGTTTTGTACAGAAAAAAAATCTTACATTGCAAGGAGAGGTTGCCGGTCATCAGACAAGACATAAATGTTCAATAACAAAATGCTGGTGGTAAATGTGTAATAATTAGCAATGTATAGTAATCATCTGAAAAGGTGGAAAAGGAAAATACAGGCAGACCAAGAGATATATAGACCAGTATATATAGTTGACAAGTAACAGTGGATGGATCTAGGTATAGAAAGTCTGATCCATAGTATAGAGATGTGTTATCAAATGAACCACATAATTATGTATAGGGAATTTACCTTTCGTCAATGCTTTATCCTGCGTGGATGGCGCTGTAAGCTTGGCGGGTAACCGCTATAGTGTGGCGCTACAGGAATGTCAGAAAACCCCTCTGTTATGTATCCAGCTGTGCAGTCACATGGCGTGCTTGGAACGCACATGTGAAACGCACCATGACCGGATGTTGTCTTTCAGACCGGAAGTTGTCATAGCTATATGCAACGTGCTGCTCGTAGCCTGTGTGTGTACACATGGCTAATTTGCATATTGCCTAAGTTAGAACGGGGAGAAGAAAACCACAGTGCTGGGAGTACCAGCTGACTAGAAGGTAAGACAAATTAATGTCAGTTCAAACATGTTGTTGCTAAATGTTTGTTTGTGTAGTAGAGAGATAATAGTGCAGGAGTGAGTGCATGGAAGTATTAGATCTATTCAGAGATGATTGGAGGGATATAGAATCGGACCGTACGTCATCTAGGAGGAACCATGTCAGGTTGAAAGGATACATGGGTATGTAGTGTATTTTTCTTCCAGAGAAACCTTGAACAATGATTTTAAGTCTGCAAAAAAATTCTAGCTATATCATCTATACTAACTACTACCAATTTTTTTGCAGACTTAAAAATAATTATGTGGTTCATTTGATAACACATCTCTACATCTCTATACTATCAACCAGACTTTCTATACCTAGATCCATCCACTGTTACTTGTCAACTATATATACTGGTCTATATATCTCTTAGTTTGCCTGTATTTTCCTTTACCACCTTTTCAGATGATTACTATACACATCTACAATGTGTGTTTTACTCAGTGAAAACTTTTTCTTTCTTTCTTTCTTTCTTTCTTGTTTTCATTATTTGTTTGAACTACAGTAACCTGTGTCACATAGATCTTAGAGTACTCACTTACTACTGATATTGCTTCATATGAAGATTTATATACATCTGTGATCTGTACATAATTAATTTTATTGTTACTGAGGACATTCGGTACCACTTATTACGGAATCTATACTTATATAAATGTTGTTAATTCTATAGTTCCTGAGGAAGGTCATGGTATTGACCAAAGTGTCGCACTGTCACTGGCTATAAATAAATAATTTGTTTGGATAAATAACTCCATATTGGTGTGCATAGTACTTTATTTCTACCCCCCCCTGTAGATACTGCCACACCCCCCCTTGTAGATACTGCTATAAAAACAGCCCCTACTTGCAGATCCTACCACACCGCTCCCCTTGTAGATACTGCCAGACACCCCTAGTAGATAGTACTACACCCCCCTTGTAGATAGTGCCAAACACCCCCCCTGTAGATAATGCCACACCCCCGTTGTAGATACTGCCACACAGCCTCCCTTGTAGATACTGCCACACAGCTCCTCTGTAGATACTGCCACACAGCTCCTCTGTAGATAATGCCACACAGCTCCTCTGTAGATAATGCCACACAGCTCCTCTGTAGATAATGCCACACTCCCCACTGTAGATAGTGCCAAACACCTCCCTTGTAGATAGTGCTATACTCCCTCCCTGTAGATAGCGCCATTGGGGCTCCCTTTAGTAGTGGAATCCCTGCTCTGTCTGGAGGAGCCCCTGACGTCACTGTCCATATATGGATAGTGACGTCAGGGGCTTCTCCAAGAGCGGAATCCTTGGCCAGAGTGTTTTCAACGATCTGGCCGGGGTTTTTACTCCAGGAGGAGTCCCTAATGTCACTGTCCATATATGGACAGGGGTGTCAGGGGCTCCCTTTAGGAGCGGAATACCTGGCCAAAGCATCGGCAACTCTCTGGCCAGGAATTCCGCTCCAGGAGTAGTGAATGGCAGAGCAGGGATAGATTCCTGCTCTGCCATAATATTCAATTGTATCTGCGCCCTGAGGACGCAGATACAATTGAACATGGCAGTTGCCGGGACACGTCTCGGTAAATCTGGGACTCTCCCGGCAAATTCAGGATTGATGGCAACTATGCCCGTGCTGCCCAGCCCGGCGCCCCCCTACCTTCTTTCCTATTTGTGCCCAGGGCACATGCCCCCCCCCGCAGCTTTATAGATATATTTTAAAGAAAGCTTAGCGCCATCTACCTGATGATTCTCTGGGGCATTGTGACTTTCCTCTGGACAGTCCTGGGAATACAGAGGACAGGGACATCTCTCTGGTGGATTTCTTCTACTGGATTCATCTGTTGGAAACACACAGTGACTGAATACATGACTACTGTATATCTGTCTATATATCACACACTTCCCTCTACATCTGCAATTCCATGTTTAAATAATCAAAGTCTAAAAGGTCGCGTCCTGAGAATTGCAGATACAGTTTAAAGGATATTTGCAGAGGATATTTATTAAGAGCTCCCTGCCAACCAAAGAAAAAAGTGCCCTGGTACGCCATGGAACAATGACACCTCTGCTTATTAGGGAATTCTATATTTCAAGAGAGGGAACCCACAGTGAAGACACTTATCTTTTATTAGTCATACAAAGTACCTGTATTAAGGAAAACAACTACTCCAAGTTTTCTCTCCACAAGGGATGGGAAACCACTGAGGTGTTGGAGGAAGCTCTACGGTTTTATAACACCAAGTTTCCTTTTACCTGGTGCGGTTATGAAGAATGAGAAAATAAAAATATATGATTACATTTAGTTAAAGAGGCTCTGTCACCAGAATTTGCAACCCCTATCTGCTATTGCAGCAGATCGGCGCTGCAATGTAGATTACAGTAACGTTTTTATTTTTTTAAAACGAGCATTTTTGGCCAAGTTATGACCATTTTTGTATTTTAGCAAATGAGGCTTGCAAAAGTCCAACTGGGCGTGTATTATGTGCGTACATCGGGGCGTTTTTACTTCTTTTACTAGCTGGGCATTCTGACGAGAAGTATCATCCACTTCTCTTCAGAACGCCCAGCTTCTGGCAGTGCAGATCTGTGACGTCACTCACTTCCTGCCCCAGGTCCTGCATCGTGTCGGCCACATCAGCACCAGAGGCTACAGTTGATTCTGCAGCAGCATCAGCGTTTGCAGGTAAATAGCTACATCGACTTACCTGCAAACGCTGATGCTGCTGCAGAATCAACTGTAGCCTCTGGTGCCGATGTGTCCTCGCTCGTCCGACACAATGCAGGACCTGTGAGTGACGTCACAGCGTGATCTCTCGAGAACACGCTGTGTCTGCACTGCCAGAATCTGGGCGTTCTGAAGAGAAGTGGATGATACTTCTCATCAGAACGCCCAGCTAGTAAAAGTATTAAAAACGCCCCGATGTACGCACATAATACACGCCCACTTGGACTTTTATTTTTAAACACACCCACTTGGACTTTTGCAAGCCTCATTTGCATAACTACAAAAATGGTCATAACTTGGCCAAAAATGCTCGTTTTTTAAAAATGAAAACGTTACTGTAATCTACATTGCAGCGCCGATCTGCTGCAATAGCAGATAGAAGTTGCAAAATCTGGTGACAGAGCCTCTTTAATGACCAAGCTATTTTTTATGTTTTTCCATCGTCGCATTCCAAGAGCTATAACTTTTTTATTTTTGCGTCTACATAGCTGTATAAGGTCTTGTTTTTTGCGGGACAAGTTGTATTTTTTAATAGCACCATTTTGAGGTACATATTATTTATTGATTAACATTATTTAACTTTTTTTTGGGTGGGAATAGAAAAAAAAACAAAAACGGAAATTTTGCCACTCTTTTTTGCGTCCTAAATCTACGCCGTTTACCGTAGATTTTGTATGTTTTACTACTTTTACACAGTAAAAACGCTTTTTTTTCAAAATTATTTGGTTTTGTGTCTCCATATTTGAAGAGCTGTAACGTTTTTATTTTTTCGCCGATGCAGTTGTATGAGGGCTTTTTTTGCGGGAAGACTTGTAGTTTTTATTGGTAACATTTTGGAGTAGATGCGACTTTTTGATCACTTTTTAATCACATTTTTTTAAAGTCGGGATTCACAGAAAAAATCGTTTTTTATTACATTTTTTACGGCGTTCACCGTGCGGATTAAGTAATGTAATAGCTTTATAGTCGGGGTCGTTATGGACGCGGCGATACCAAATATGCGTAACTTTTTTACTTTATTTTGTTTTTTGTAAGAGGAAAAAGTGGGTTTTTCATTTTTTTTTTTTCAGTAACTTTATTAAACTTTTTTGAAACTTTTTTACTAGTCTCACTACGGGACTTTAATATGCGATCATCCGATCGCTATTATAATACACTGCAATACTTTTCATGATCTAGCAGGCATTCGCTACAGGCAGACCTGGGGGCCTTTATTAGGCCCCCGGCTGCCGTTGGAGACAGACACTCGGCGATCTTATCGCCGGGTGTCAGTGGGTTGAGAGGGAGCTCCCTCCCTCTCTCCAAAAACCACTCAGATGCGGTGCACGCTATTGCGCACCGCTTCTGAAGGGTTAAACGGGTGAGATCGATACTAATATCGATCTCACCCAACAGAGCAGGGACGCCCCCAACCCTCAGCTGCCTCTGGCAGCTGAGAGCAGGGAGATATGACAGCTCCCTGCTCTTTTTACTTTATTCTGATGCAGTGCCGTAAAAAGGAATATGCATCAGAATAAAGCCCGTTAGTGGCCGCCGTGAAAAGGCGTATTGGCGGTCACCAACGGGTTAAATGAAGACGATTCACACTGTTCTCCTCAATATATACAATAATCAGCCATAACATTAAAACCACTGACAGGTAAAGTGAAGCACATTGATGATCTTGTGACAATGGCGCCTGACAAGGGAGGAGATATTTGGCAGAAAATTAACAGTTTTAAAAGTTAATGTGTTGGAAACATGGGGAGGCAAAAGAATCTGGGCGACTTTGACAAGAGCCAAATTGTGATGGCTAGACGACTGGGTCAGAGCATCTCCAAAATGGAAGGTCTTGTGGGGTGTTCCTAGTATGCAGTGGTTAGTACCTATCAAAAGTGGTCCAAGAAAGGACAACTGGTGACACGGTCATTGATCTGCGTGGGGAAGAAAGGCCAGCCCGGCTGGTCCGGTCCCACAGGAGAACTACTGCAGAACAAACTGTTCAAAAACATAATGCTGGCTAGGATGGAAAGGTGTCGGAACACACAGAGCGGCTCTCATTGTGGCCAGCCGCGTCTACACAAGCACCATTTTGCAAAAGCGCCTCTCATTGCGTCCAGAGCATCTACACAAGCACCATTTCACAGGAACCAGCATACTACAGTGCCTGAGGAAGGTCAAGGATATGACTGATCTACCTTGAAAATTACTCCCGTTGGTGTGTATTGTACCTTCTTTATAGCATACTGGGTTGGGCCCCTACGTATGCACCCACCTGAGGACATGACAACGGTTTGAAGAACATGACAAAGAGTTCACGAACTTCATAGTGTTCAGTGCTCAAGGTGTTGACAAATTCCCCAGATTTCAATCCGATCGATCCTCTGTAGGACGCGCTGGTAAAACAAGTCCAATCCTTGGAGGACTCACAATTTACAGGACTTAAAGGATCTGCTGCTAACGTCTTGGTGCCAGATACAACAGAAATCTTCAGAGGTCTTGTGGAGTTCTATGCCTCGATGAATCAGAGCTGTTTTGTTGGCACGAAGGGGAAATACACAATATTAGGAAGGTGGTTTTAATGTCATGGCTGATGGGTGTATATCTTAGGCTCTGTTCAAAACTAGTTTTGAGCCTTCTGTCAGAGTTACACGTCAGTAGGACTCCCAACATATACCTTCCACGGAAGGCTGCAACGTATCTCACTGTATAGACTTACAATGAGACACGTTGCCTATGCAGCCCCTTTCCCCCCGCAGGCAGAGCTTCACTGAACAATACACGGTATAGGGGAAAAAGGGTGATTTTTACTACTCCCATGCGGAAGATGCAGTCAGTGTAACAGAGGTAAACAGTGATCACCGCACCTCGCCTTCACCTCTTCCATACACCTCCTTGTTCCCCATATACTATGTATAGTTCATAGAAACAATGCCTGTTATGCTGTATGTATTGTCGTTTGTTCCCCTCTTGCAGCCACCTCATTCGGGGAGTATGTATTGTGCCCAGCTATGAGGTACAGGCCGGAAGTGGGGAGTGTTCTTGTCTGCAGCATGAGCACAGCTAGGTGGACATGACTAAGCATGAGCCGGGGGCACGATATATGCTGCTGTGCTGGTGTGGCGAGGAGAAAGGGATCACATCCACCATGCACACTGCAGGCTCTATTGCCTCTGTTCTAGAGAAGGTTATTCAAGGAGCAAGCTCAGGTCAAGCCTATCCCTCTTCCGATCCTTGGAGGCAGAGATACACAGTATTGCAAGGATTGAGTTCTCCCAGGGAAGCTGCAGTGAGAACTGTTCAGTAAAATCACTGGATCTTCTCACCTTATCCGTTTAACAGAGTCCTGTGACGGATGGCATATAGTGCCATCTGCCAGCTATAGGCTCCCATTGCAAAAAAAGTAAATGTTTAGGGTACATGTTTTTTACTGGACCCCGCTGGAAGGAATAGTGTAGTGTACTACGCTATACTATACGAAGGATAAAAAGATGGTTCAGTGAGACTCCTCAGGTAATGGTTCACGGTTTGGCCATAAGATTTCTGATATACAAAAGTATTAAAATAATCCTATGGGCCAGTAAAATATGTGTATCAACTATGAATAGTACGGTGCCAATGTATATGGCAGATAATACAATAATGTTTATTTATCCAAATACACCCTCAAAGAGGAAGAGACAAACCTCTTTGCCAAAGGATTATCATTCTGCCCAACGCAACAAGCAGATGAATTCCAATTATTTTTAGACCTCAATAATTTTTATTAGAAAAGTCACATTACAACGTCATTTTGCCATCGAAGCTGGGAAGCCTAAACAGATGGAAAATAGAATCAATTCAGAAGATCCCTACACACACCACGCAGTAAAGGGCAAATCAAGTTTTTATCCATTACACCACAGAGGCAATTTCCTCGAAACATTCTATACATTAGTTTCAAATGATATGAAAAACATTAATAGGAAAATAGTACCCAGTCAAAGTAATCTCAACAAAGTGGAGGAAAAAAAAAAAAATCACTGAAAGATTTGCAAAACAACAAAAACATAGTAATAAAATCAGCAGATAAGGGAGGAGGAATTGTGATACAAGACCGAGAGGTTTATGTTCAAGAAGCAGATAGAATACTATCTGACACAAAATATTATGAAACATTAAAGTCTGATCCTACAGATCGATACGAGAAGGAATTCCTAAATCTAATAAAAATACATTTCGAAGAAGGTATTATAAATAAAACAGAAAAATCATTTCTAACAACAACAAATCCGGAAATACTATTCTTCTATCACTTGCCCAAAATTATAATATCGGGCATAAATTCACTTACTAGCCAACTTTCACATTATATTGATTTACACCTGCAAAACCTTGTTATCAAATTACCATCCTATCTCAAAGACTCCACGAGTTTAATTAGAGATCTTCAAAAGTACAATTGAAAAGAAAACTACATCCTGATGACCCTAGACGTAACTTCTCTGTATTCCAATATAGATCATACCCTTGGAATAAAGGCGACTCAATTCTTTTTAGAAAATAACGGCATGCTACCAAAGAAACAAAATGCCTTTCTACTGAAAGGACTACATTTTATTCTCACCCACAATATCTTCAAACACAACTCAAAACTGTACAAGCATATAAGGGGCACGGCAATGGGGACACGAGTAGCCCCAAGCTACACCAATTTGTTTATGCGGCATTTTGAATCCCAAAATATAGAGAACGAGCACTTGTATAGAAACAACATAGTCTACTATCGTAGATATATTGACGATCTCTTTTTTTATATGGTCTGGTACGCATGAAGAAGCCAACTGCTTTGTAAACACTTTAAATAACAACACATGGGGAATTCAATTCACCCCGAGCATATCTAAAGAAAATATTGTATTTTTAGATCTAGAAATGAGTCATTTTATTAACAAATTTACAACAAAAACACATTTCAAGGATGTATACAAAAACAGTTTCTTGAATTTCAAAAGTGCACACTATTTAAGATGGACAACAAACATTCCACATAGCCAGTACAGAAGGATAAGAAAGAATTGTTCATCGACAGAAGCATATAAAGATCAATCAAAAATTCTCAAAGAAAGATTTGAAGAGAAAGGTTATCCTTCAAACCTCAAACACGCATTTCAGAAAAATTTAGTTACCTCCCCAGAAACATGTCTCATAGAAAAAGATCATTTAATAACACAATAAAGGAGCCCCGATGAAGGACTATTCCAGCAATTTCATAACAATTTATAATTATGATCACAACATCATTCGAGGTTCTTTACAAAAACACTGGGGTATCCTCCAAAGTGACCTAATTTTGAATAAGATCATTCCTTCAAATGCAGGCATAACATTTCGTCGAGGGAGAACGATCAAAAATATATTGGCACCGAGTAGATTGAGGACAAAAACCTCCAACTCCATCTCTAGCCATCTTCCGAAACCCACAGGTATTTTCAAATGTGGAAAAAGAAACGGCTTATGTTGTTTAAGTATAAATGCAGGAAAAAAAGAAGTTATGTCTAATGTAACAAAAGAAAAACATTCCAAACTGATACTTTTATGAACTGTGTAACCGATCATGTAATATATATATGATTGAATGTGAATGTGGACTACAATATATTGTCAGAACTAAACAGACACTGAGAAGTAGATTGAATGGTCACCGTTTTAATACCAAAAACGGATTTCTGAAACACAGCCTATCGAGACATTTGCTACAAAACCATAAATCAAAGTTCAATATCATAAAAATTTCTCGAGTCGAACAAATAAATTCAAAAATAAATAATAGAATTTCTACTTTGAACAAACGTGAATCCTTTTGGATCTTCAAATTTGAATCTCTGAGTCCAAATGGACTCAACGAGAAAATAGATTCAGTCTAAATTAATATAGTAAAATAAAGAAAATTAACTAAAAAATGGAAGATCTGAACAAAAACAATCTGAACCTACGAATTGTTCAAAATAAAGCAAAAATTATAGACTGATACACAAATTACCAGTGACACAAGTACCGTCTCTTAAAGAAAACAATGTAATAATATTCATCTAATATATCCCCAATGGAGGGTAAATCTAACTAAACTAACCACTAGAGACAAATTATGAAACCAGATACAGAATCTCTAATCAAAAATACCTTTTCCGACGTGCAGTCAAATGCCGGAGCTATATTTCCGGCGATTTAAAACCTATGAAGGTGAACCTGTCAAGGTTAGAGTTCGTTGTGGGAGTTTCATTACAGGTACGTATGCATTGTTTTTCTTTCTTTTTTGTATTATGAAGTTTCTATGTTTAATACTTCATTTTATTTCGTTTAGTTTCGTTTTAAACCTGTGCTGATGCCGATGATGGTGTTCAATTAGCAGTATTTGTTTAGATACCTTTTCCGACGTGAAGTCAAATGCCGGAGCTATATTTCCGGCGATTTAAAACCTATGAAGGTGAACCAGCAAGATTAAATGACAGTTGCGATCCCAATAGCGACATAAAAATGTAATCTATCGCAACATAAAATACAGAGATTACACAATATAAAATCACATGATAGAAATGAGATACCAACTGAGAAGAAATACGTACATTTTTGCAGACATCTAGCCATTTCCGTATTTACATACATTTTTATTTAAAAAAAAAAAAAGCATTATTATTTATCTAAACAAATACTGCTAATTGAACACTATCATCGGCATCAGCACAGGTTTAAAACTAAACTAAACGAAATAAAATGAAGTATTAAACATAGAAACTTCATAATACAAAAAAGAAAAAAAAAACAATATACCTGTAATGAAACTCCCACAACGAACTCTAACCTTGACAGGTTGATCTGGACGTGAACCACATGACATGGTTATTTAAGATGATGCTTGCTTTAAATTTTAGATGCCTGACGAAGACCTCGGTACGAGGTTGAAACGAGTTGCAGCAAATTCTTTTACTATATTTATAACTTGTTCTCCAATAATCCTTTTAGTCCATACTAATGACTCAGTGGAATCAGCAAACTACTCACACTAGAGCGCCCGGTGAAAGGAGCATTTTTCTTCCAACGTTTCTTCATTCAAAAAGACCACGAGAAAGAGGCTCCAGTGTCGGAGACATCCATCGTGGTTCAGCTCCAGAGGCTAGCACAGTGTGAACGAGATCAAAAGGTGGAAAAGCACCTGACAAGCAACAAAGTAAAGTTGTGCTGACAATCTTGCACAACTTAATCAGGTAAGTCCTACCAAATCACCCCCTGACCTTTTTACCCACCATATCTGTACTTTATCACCTTAGAGGAGCGCCGTCTCTCTCCCTCTTTTTTTTGTTTATCAAGCAATAATGTTAGTAGAAGAGAAGAATTTCTCCTTGTTGTTTACTAAACCTTTTTTTATGAAGAGTGATAGAATCATGAGAGGAGGGAAATGTAGGAGAACTTCACTATGGAATAGCCACTTGGTCCATTTTGCCTGAATTTTGAATAATTAAATTAACTTCAGAATTATTATTGCATTTTTGGATTAGAATATTTTGCTTTCTCAACACATTTCATTTTGGGTGGAGCTTTTGTTGGATAATATCCGTGTTTGGATCTAATGCACTGAGGATATGGGGCCACAACTTCTTGTTATCTTTAGTTTCAGAGATTGAAAATAAAAAAGAAGTAATGAAGGATCATATGATTTACTGGCTTTTAATCATGAGCGGGTGTCATTTAATGTTGTACTACTTACAGGCTATGTACACCTTTCAACCTAATTATGTTTATTGTTTATTTGGTTCCTAAATGTAAAATGAATCAGCTTTCTAAATAGTCTTCATTAAAAAGTTCCTACCACTTGGCTGCTGTAGAGTCTGTGTAACTCCTGTGGACAGCTGGTCTCCTGCAAATTCTAACTCAAATCCCTCACTCCACTGCTGCTGGCGGCTGACTCAACCACTCTCCCTCCTCCTTTCTTATTTTTAGTGTTAGAGATAGGAGTGTTTGTTGGGGGGGGGGGGGGTGGTACATAGCAGGTCCGAGTATAGAGAAAGCACCTTGATAGCCTGTGAGCTCTCCTCCTTATATTCACTACGATACTAACAGCTTGTGTGATCTTGTCTGTACAATCCTCCGCTGCCATCTCTAACACTGAAAGAATGGAGGTGGAAGAGCACTTGAGTCAGCCACCAGGAGCAGTGCACTGACGGATTAAAGTTAGAATTTGCAGCAGATTAACTGTCTACAGGAGTTATACAAACACTACAGCAGCCAAATGGCAGGAAATTTTAAAAAGAACTATTTAGAAAGTTGCTTAATTTTGCATTGAGAAAGAAAATTAACAATAAAAAAAATTAATTACTTCAAAAAGCTGTACATAGCATTTAAAAGGAACCGGTTAGTAGGTTTGAAGTCACTAAAACACCAATATGCCATCATGAAGCTGGAGTTTAGCGTTCTAAACCTGCCTACCTAAAAGAAAAATCAATAATGGAGGAAAAAAAGAGGACCAACGGCGCTGCTATAAAAGATGTCAGGGCAAGAGATAATAATTACCGTTTATTGAAAGAGGCTACGCGTTTCGACGCCGGACCGGCGTCTTCATCAGGCCTGATGAAGACGCCGGTCCGGCATCGAAACGCGTTACCTCTTTCAATAAACAGTAATTATTATCTCTTGCCCTGACATCTTTTATAGCAGCGCCGTTGGTCCTCTTTTTTCCTCAATTATTGATCCGCTTTGACAGCAAAAAAAATTTTTTTTTGCGTGTGTACGGATCTGGCAGCAGCTTTCTGGCTCTTGAGATACTTAACGGTATCCACTACCTAAGGTGAGCGATTTTCTTACATTAGATTGCTCTTTGTACTCCCTCGCGTTTATTGCACTATGTGGCGCCGTGTATCTCTTTCTCCTCTCCCTTAGTACCTAAAAAAAGGACATTTAGGGAATGGTTAGTAAAGTAAATTACAACTTACCGGAAGAAGTCCAGCAGCATCGGGTGCATGCACATATGAAGCAGAGGACACTACACCTCACTTTACTGTGCATGCGCAATGAACTGTCCTCTGCTTCCTATGCGCCTGATGCCGCTCCCGAGCTCCTTTCAGTAAGTTGTAAATTACTTTACTAACTGTTCCCTAACGTCCATTTATGAGGTAGGCAGGTATTGAAAACTAGACTCGGTTGTATAACGGTATGCTGGTGGTTTAGTGGCTCCAAACTTACTGACAGGTTCCCTTAGTTATTATTGGTTGATCAAGGTTTCTTAGAAGGTGTGAACCTCTACTGTTTCGATATCAATGTATTTCTATGTTATTAATTATGGTATAAAATCAACTGCACGTCCCGAATATGTTATAGAATCACTGGTTGCACAATTCCAAAAAGTCTGCTGGAGACCGTCGGCAGTAAGCATGCAAATAAAACCGCAACCCCAAATCCGTCACAACACTGATCGACAGAATCTAAGGCTACTCTGAGGTATTCGGCAGAGCCCACCGCAAGGCTGGATGGTTTTTGATGTGCAGAACCCAGGTTGTTCTAACAGAGTTCAGTGTTGGATAAGGAGTGCAATGCAGGCTACACCTGAACAGGTAACCAGACAGCCAGAGGGTAAACAGAAAGTCCAAAACAGAGCTAGTGGAAATCAGGTACACCAGAGGTCAGAACCAGCTGGGAGCAGATAATCAAAACCGGTAAAACAAGGGGTTAACGAGAGACAAGCCGAGGTTAGTTTCCAAGAAGTCCAAAACTCTAGTGACCAGGGTAAGTGAGAGCTTGATCACAACACCTAAGAAAGGAGAAAATTCACAAGCAAAGAAAGAGGGAGGAGGCAAGGTATAAATACCCCACCCTACACCTGACAGGAACAAGACAGAGAAGTGGGATAGGCTCAGGAAGTAAACAGAACCGCCCAGTAGCTAGATCAGTAGTCATGGCGATCTTAAAGACACAGACACTTCCTAACAGAATACAGTTAAATCAGAACAGAATCTTAACCCCTTCCCGCCATTTCACGTACAGTTACGTCATGGGAGATGGCCTTTTCCCGCATCTCAACGTAACTGTACGTCATGGAGATGAAGCTGGCTCAGGAGCTGAGCCAGCGACATCACCGCCGGGTGACAGCTGTATGTTACAGCTGGCACCCTGAGGTATCGGCCAGGACCGGAGCTAGCCTCCGATCCGACCGATTAACCCCTCACATGCTGCGTTCAATAGAGATGGCAGCATGTGAGGAGTTTATAGCCACCGGCACCCCAGCAACGTGATCGCTGGGTTGCTGGTGGCTGCAAAGGCGATCGGAGGGCTGATACTTACCTCCCGGTCCGCCAGTAACGGAATCCTCCTATGCCCAGTCGTCGGCGGGGCCCAGGAGGCTTCCGGTACCATCGGCAAGATGGCGCCGGCTCAGCTTCCGGCTCAGAAGCTGAGCCGGCGACATCAGCAGTGGGTGTCCGCTGTATGTTACAGCGGACACCCCGATCTAATCGGTAGGAACCGGAGCTAGCTCCGATTCCTGCCATTAACCCCTTCAATGCAGCGATTCAATGCAATCGCTGCATCTAAGCGGTTTGTATGCAATCGGCAGCCTTGCCATGCGATGGCAAGGCTGGCGACTGCTACTATGGCAACAGGTTGCCTAACAATGGCTTCCTATCTGCCATTACGTTAGCCGATTAGGCCCCGCCCGGAGGCGGAGCCTGATCGGCTTGCTGTCAGTGAACAACTGACAGTTCTAATACATTGCACTACATAGGTAGTGCAATGTATTGGAACATCAAAAAAACAGTTGGACCTTCAAGTCCCCTAGTGGGACTAAAGAAAAGTGTAAAAACAAAGTGAAAAAAAATAAAAGTTGTAAAAAATACAATAAAAGTTTCAAATAATAACACAAATCGCCCTTTTTCCCTTATCAAGTCATTTATTATTGAAAAAAATAATAAAGCCATACATATTTGGTATCGCTGCGACCGTAACGACCTTAACTATAAAAATATTATGTTATTTATTCTGCACAGTGAACGCCGTAAAAAAAATACTGACATAATTGCTATTTTTTGGTCACTTTGTCTTCCAAAAATTGAAATAAAAAGTGATCAAAAAGTCGCATGTACCCAAAAATGGTGTCTATAAAAACGATATCTCGTCTCGCTAAAAACAAGCCCTCATACAGCTCCATCAACGAAAAATTTAAAACCGTTATGGCTCTCACAACATGGCGACAGAAAAAATACATTCTCTTTCCAAAAGTTATTTTATTGTGCAAAAAGTTGTAAAACATAAAAAGTGCTATAAATTAGGAATCACCGGAATCGGACTGACCCGCAGAATAAAGCTAACATGTAATTTATAACGCATGGTGAATGCTGTATAAAAATAACTAAAAAAATATGCCAGAATTGCTGTTTTTTGGTCACCTTGCCTCCCAAAAAAAAAAAAGGATAACAAGTGATCAAAAAGTCGCATGTACCCCAAAATGGTACCAATAAAAACTACAGCTCGTCACACAAAAAAAACCAGCCGTCATACCACTACGTCTATGAAAAAATAAAATTAGTCAAGGCACCAATAAGTTAGGAAATAAAAAATATGCAGTTGTGCCGGCCTGAGGGGAACATTTCTTCTGTTTCAAGTGGCGAATTATCAAGGCCCCTAAAATTAGGGAACCAGGAAGGGGAGGGCCCAAACATATCTGCTGGAAGTGAGGGCGCCCGTATTATACCAGGACAACACTACCCAGCAAAATTCCCCAAACTTCAAAGGTGCGGAGTGTGGACCAAAAGGGGAATAAGTAAAGACCATTTATTAGTGCGACACCAGCCTGTGCAGAAAGGATTGTGTCACAGCGTAACACATCTATGGATTATTTTATTGGGTTTTTTTACCCCACTATACCACCTGACTATGCCCCTTATATACTCCAGCCCGCCTTACATGTACCCCCACATTATAAACGGAAACACCAGTAAGACTCCAAACAAAACTACTACAAGCAAAATCCACGCTCCAAAAGCCAAATGGCGCTACCTCCCTTCTGAACCCTACAGTGTGCCCAAACAGCAGTTTACTTCCACATATATGGCATCGCCATACCCGGGAAAACCCTTTTAACAATTTTTGGGGTGTGTGTCTCCAGTGGCACAAGCTGGGCGCCACATATTGGCATATCTATTGAAAAACCATTTTCACTCTGCAACATCGCGTGCACACCAATTTCTGCCAATCACCTGTGGGGTTAATATGCTCACTACACCCCTATGTGAATACCTTGAGGGGTGTAGTTTCCAAAATGGGGTCACTTCTGGCGGGGGATCCACTGTTTTGGTCCCACAGGGACTTTGCAAATGCGACATAGCGACCAGAAACCAATCCAGCAAAATCTGTACTCCAAAAGCCAAATGGCGCTCCTTCCCTTCTGAGCCCTACTCTGTGCCTAAACATCAGTTTATGACCACATATGTTGTATTGCCGTACACAGGAGAAGTTGCTTTACAAGTGTTGGGGTGCTTTTTTTCATTTATTTGTTGAGAATATGAAACATTTTCAGCTAAAACTATGTCTGATTGAAGAAAAAGGATTTTTTTTTATTTTCACTACCCAATTCTAATAAAATCTATGAAACACCTGTGGGGTCAAAATACTCACTACACCCCTAGATGAATTCCTCAAGGGGTGTAGTTTCGTGAATCGAGTCACTTTTGGGGAGTTTCCACTGTACTGGTACCTTAGGAGCTTTGCAAAAGTGGCATGGTGTCAAGAAACCAATCCAGCAAAATCTGTGCTCCAAAAGCCAAATGGCACTCCTTCTCTTCTGATCCTTGCCGTATGCCCAAACAGCAGTTTATGACCACAAGTGGGGTATTGCCGTACTCCAGAGAAGTTGCTTTACAACTGTTGGGGTTCTTTTATTCCTTTA
Organism: Rhinoderma darwinii; assembly: GCF_050947455.1. Classification (NCBI taxonomy): domain Eukaryota; kingdom Metazoa; phylum Chordata; class Amphibia; order Anura; family Rhinodermatidae; genus Rhinoderma; species Rhinoderma darwinii. The sequence goes on from NW_027461658.1 coordinate 353,381, forward strand.
TTTGTTGAGAAAATGAAAAATGTTGAGCTAAAGCTACGTCTTATTGTAAAAAAAGGATTTTTTTTATCTTCACTGCCCAATTCTAATAAAATCTATGAAACCCCTGTGGGTTCAAAATGCTCACTACACCCCTAGATGGATTCTTCAAGGAGTGGTCTCCTAAATGGAGTCACTTTTTTGGTGTTTTCACTGTTTTGGTCCCTTAGGGGCTTTGCAAATGCGACGTGGTCTCCGCAAACCATTCCTGCTAAATTTGAGCTCCAAAAGCCAAATGGCGGTCTTTCCCTTCTAAGCTCCGCCGTGTGTCCAAACAGCCGTTTATGACCACATGCGGGGTATTGTTTTACTCGGGAGAAATTGCTTTACAAAAGTAGTGGTGCATTTTCTCCTCTTAGTCCTTTAGAAAAAATTAGCTAAACCTACATTTTCTTTGAAAGAATGTAGATTTTCATTTTCACGGCCTACTTCCAATAATTTCTGCAAAAAACCTGCGGGGTCAAAATGCTCACTATACCCCTAGATAATTTCCTCAAGGGGTATAGTTTCCAAAATGGGGTCACTTTTGGGGGATTTCCACTGTTTTGGTGCCGCAAGAGCCTTTCAAACCCGACATGGAGCCTAAAATATTTTCTAATAAAAAGGAGGCCCCAAAATCCACTAGGTGTTCCTTTGTTTCTGAGGCCTGTGCTTCAGTCAATAAGTGCACTAGGGCCACATGTGGGGTATTTCTAAAAACTGCAGAATCTGGGCAATAGATATGGAGTTGCGTTTCTTGGGTAAAACTTTCTGTGTTACAAAAAAAATAGATAAAAAATGAATTTCTGCAAAAAAAAATAAAGAAATTTGAACATTTCACATCTATTTTGCCTTAATTCCTGTGAAACATCTAAAGGGTTAAGAAACGTTCTAAATGCTGTTTTGAATACTTTGAGGGGTGAAGTTTTTAAAATGGGGTGACTTAGAGGGTTTCTAATATATATAAGGCCCTAAAATCCACTTCACAACTGAACTGGCCCCTGTAAAAATAGCCTTTTGAAATTTTCTTGAAAATGTGAGAAATTGCTGCTAAAGTTCTAAGCCTTGTGATGTCATAGAAAAATAAAAGGATGTCCAAAAACGATGCCAATCTAAAGTAGACATATGGGGGATGTTAATTAGCAACAATTTTGTGGGTTATAACTATCTGTCTTACAAGCAGATACATATAAATTTAGAAAAATGCTAATTTTTGCAATTTTTCGCTAAATTTTGGTGTTTTTCACAATTAAATACTTAATGTATCAAGCAAATTTTGCAAGTAACATAAAGTCCAATGTGTCACGAGAATAAAATCTCAGAATCGCTTGGATAGGTAAAAGCATTCCGAAGTTATTACCACATAAAGTGAAACATGTCAGATTTGAAAAAATTGGCTGTGTCCTGAAGGCCAAAACAGGCTGTGTCTTGAAGGGGTTAAGGGCGTCTGGTCTCCTTACACAAGGTTAGAAGCTCATACCGCAAATGACAGGGGGCTGATATTTACCCTTCCAGCATCGCTCCTTACATGTTCAGCACAGACAGGAGGTAAAGTAAGGAACGTCTGTTTGGAGCTCAGGCATTGACCCCATCAGGAACGTCTGACAAACTCTCGGATTTTATGAGCAGGATGACAAAGAAAAATCATCCTGTGTGGGCGGGGGAAGCAGGACTCACAGCCTTTCTATGAGTCCTGCAGTATTTATACCGTTCTTTAGATGAAAATACTGAATGATGTCATTGAAAACATTATATCCCAGATCTCAGCGTCTACCCCCCGATCCTATACTGCCCTCTGATAGAGGAACATAAGAGACCGGACACATCCACACTAAATGGATCCTTCTAACTGGACAAATCTTCTCAAAAAGGAGGCTGGTCCAGAGAGTAGCCGTACGCCATGGGTCCTGCTGCTGAAAGATCCAACAATCAGCTCATATCACCGGACAACACTGCGGGCGGTCACATAATTAATATGTATGTAATATTACACAACTCACAATCACATGAACCCCAACAATATAATACAAGGGAAGTTGCTCTTTAACCCTCTCACTGCTTGTCCGGAGCTGTGCTCATGCAGGGGGAAAAGTACTGCGCACAGCTCGGACAGTAGTGTTACTGCAGGGAGAACGGCTTGTAATGAGCGGCAGCTTCTCCCTGCACAGTAAGGCTGAGTTCACACACACTATATACGGACGTAACTCGGGCGTTTTAGCCCCGAATTACGTCCGAAAATGCGGCTCAAAAGCGTCGGCAAACATCTGCCCATTCATTTGAATGGGTCTTACGATTTTCTGTGCCGACGGTCATTTTTTTTACTCGCCGCTGTCAAAAGGCGGCACGTAAAAAAGACGCCCGCGTCAAAGAAGTGTCTGTCACTTCTTCAGACGTAAATGGAGCCGTTTTCCATGGACTCCATAGAAAAACAGCTCCAATTACGTCCGTAATGGACGCAGCGAAAGACGCCTGCACATGCCATTACGGCTGAAATTACGGTGCTGTTTTCTCCTGAAAACAGAACTGTAATTTCAGCCGTAACGGACGCTGCCGTGTGAACATACCCTAACAGTAAAGTTTAACGGTCCATGACCACCCTGACCAGGTCTTCTGCATTTCTAGCGTCCTGCTGCTGGATTCCTCTTGTTCTTGAGTTCGATTCCCCTGAAACTCCATTCCAATAAAATGTTTAAAATAAAATGTAACGGAGTGTAAAATAAATAAAGAATTATATCTCCACACACACATTGTTCAACCTGTGTTACTTACAATCGGACAGATCCCTGGATCCACATTCCTCATTACTACCAGTAACCCTGTGTATTGTGTCTTACAAGGAAGATCTTTAACCCTTTCTTATATCTCTCGCCACACTTTACCATTACCAAATCCTGTGGGAGCAGGTTCCATGACTTTACGGTTCGGACAGTGATGTGCGGCTTTAGGACTTTGTGATGAAATTGCATTTCCTTTAATTGTAAGCAGTGACCCCGTGTTCTCTGCGGGTCCATGAAAATAATCATTTATTACATTGTTTTATAGGGACGTTTCCATTTTTATATAAAGATATCCCCTCCCCCTCAACCTTCTCTTCTCAACAGGAAATACATTTAGTTTTGATGGCCTTTCTTCATAACTGAGAACTTCCAGACCTCGTATTATTCCCAAATGGAGAAATGGTGGCAGAAATTTCTGTGATTGTCCAACTCATCTGAACGTGGTTACTACAAATTCATGTACCTACTGCAGAAAGAACCGCATTCAGAAATATGGAAACTTCTGCGTGTGAACATAACCTAGTGCAGCACTGCCGCAAAGCGAGGAACGTGTGATCAGAGATCAGGAATCACATGTCTGTATATACTGCACATGACGAAATTAATACTTCAAAAAATAAACAAACAAAATATAATATCTATATCTTCTTACCTTGTGATGTGCGCGGCCGGTAGTCCTCCATCATGACCTCCTCGTACAGATCCTTGTGTCCTTCTAGATACTCCCACTCCTCCATGGAGAAATAGACAGTGACATCCTGACACCTTATAGGAACCTGACACACACAATGATACAGTCATCACCCAGACACCTCCAGTGCCGTTACTGTAGAATTTCCCAGCATTCCCAGCAGTGTCACCTCTCCAGTCAGCAGCTCCGTCATCTTGTAGATCAGTTCTAAGATCTTCTTCTCATGTATCCGGGAGTGAGGGGGAGGCTCTGTGATGGGGCTCTGACTACTGCTCCATCCTCCTGACTCATGGATGATGGGAGTCGTACAGTCACCCGATGTCTTCTTCACTATTGTGTACTCCTGTGTATGGAGAGAGACACTTAGAGAACTGAACACAGTATTCCCCCCTCAGTAGAGAGAGAGAGATTGTGACCCCGCTGTATAGAGCTCTAGTGACCCCACATCTGTAATACTGGAGACCTCACCTACAAAAAGACATTGAGAAAATAGAACGAGGCCAAAACTAAAAAGTAATAATATTGGGCGGACTAGATGGACCATGTGCTCTCCTCCTGCCGTCATCTCCTATGTTTCTATAGATGTCATCCTGATCCTCCTGGCTCCTTTTCATTCTCATTGCTCTACAACATCACTATTGCTGCATTGGTGACATGACACATAACTGACCATATTGGTGGCAGATCTTCAGCTTTTCTGCTGGTGGCTTCTTGATGTCACTTGGAAGGTCTGGACGCTGTTATACAGGACACTGGATTCTTCCTATTCCTTCCTATTATGTATTGTCCCTTCCCTATGTGTGCCTTGTTCTATAATGTAGAAAAGTTTACCTCTCCGCTCAACAGGTAGATGATCTCCAAGGTGAAGTCTAATATTCTTCTGCTCATCTCATTCCTGTCCTTGTCCATCCTTGGTGGGTCATTCAGGAGAAGGAACGTTGTGGAGAAGATGAGAAAACTGGAGGAACTGGAGGATCTAGTACTGCAGACGTCTTTATGAAGAAAGGAGAAGATGGAGATCATACAGGGGACAACATCATGTGTGACATACAGAACCTCACTTATTCATCATTGAGAGAAACATCTTCTCAGAGCCGTCACCACATGGAATAAAGGGGTATTCCCAACACGGACTTTTCTCCCCAGGATATGCCAGAAATGTCTGATAGATGCGGCTCCACCTCTGGGTGGCCGTGCTCGGCTGTTTCTGGACCTCCTATACAAGTGAATGGAGAGAGTCGTGTACATGTGTGGTCACCTCTCCATTCATTCTCCACCTGGATGTAGTCATCACCTCACCAGGCGGGTCGGTGGACCCCGTTCTCCGCATAGAGTTGGGACCCCCATATATCAGACATTTATGGCATATCTCTCAGGTGAGAAGAGTAAAATGAAGAAATTCCCCCCCAGACAATGAAGACCTGACTCCTGACATCCGGACACATGGCGGATACTGCGGAGACATTGCTGACATCTCACAAGACGTGGTGCACACTATGCAGTCAGTGTTTGATATGAACTGTGAGGTTCTGCAGCAGCTGAGGTGACATTATATAGAGGGAACATGCAGTGTGATCTCTTATGTTACAGCGCAGGTGGAGCGGAGCAGAGTGATACATTGTTTTGTGGGATAAGATTCAGTATAAACTTGTATTTTACTCATTTAACCCCTTCCTGCACAGGACATTTACCGCTCAGGACTTGTTCACATGACATAGGGAAGACCTGACACCTGCTGCAAAGGCTGGAGACCTGAGGGAACGCCGACCCCGGGCATTTAACTACTTAGATGGCGTGGTCAATATCGACTGCAGAATCTAAGCTGTAAGAAAGAGGGGGGGGGGTCCTCTCTGACAGATCATCAGCCCCTCACAACACGATCACGGGGTATAGATGGTTGTCATCGCAGCCTGGGGGGTAATGAAATTCTGCCATCTTTCTGCTCCTATTAACCCCTTAATCTTAATCACGATATACTGCGATATTAGTATTACAGTGTATTGTACCAGCGATCTAATCGTCACTAGTTCACGTCCCCCAGGGGAGTAATACAATTTGCTAAAAATATTCAAATAAAGCGTTTAGTTCTCTACAAAATATTAAATATAAAATAAAACCTTTTCACAATTTGTCTTTAAAGGAACGTAAAGAACACAAACAATAAACATAACTGGTATCACGGCATCCGTGAACAGAAGGATTATAATAAAAGGTTATTTACCCGCACGGTGAACGATGCAAGAAAAAAAAACCCCCAAAAAAACACTAGAAGCTCCAAAAAAAATAAATATTAAAAAGTGATCAAAAAATTGCAACTCGTCCTACAAAAAATAAGCCCTCACTCCGCTCCATCGACAGAAAATTAAAAAGTTCTGGCTCTGGATACATAGTTGCCAACATTTCTTTCCCCAGGGACACTTAGGATGTGGCTTCTTTGGTGGGTGTGTCTTGTGGGCGTGACTTATACAGTGGGTGTGGGTTATGGGGCGTGACTTATCTGGTGGATGTGGGTTATGGGGCGTGGCTTCCCAGAATTTCTCCATATTAATAAACAGACCAAATATTCTGCACTAGTTTGGCTGACAACCATTATGGTGGCCGGTATCTCTCTCTGGGTATGTGGTTGTTTACAGGCAGGTGATGTCTCACTTTATCACTAGGGCGAGAAGATATGTGCTGACCGCTACTGGCAGCGTAAAAACCAGCGTAGATAGTGCCATACTCAGTGCCCCTTGTAAATTGCGCCACTCACTGTTTCTTGTAGATAGCGCCACAACCCCCTGTAGATATTACCACACACAACCCCCTGTACATAGTGCCACACACAACCCCCTGTACATAGTGCCACACACAACCCCCTGTACATAGTGCCACACACAACCCCCTGTACATAGTGCCACACACAACCCCCTGTACATAGTGCCACACACAACCCCCTGTCCATGGTGCCACACACACCCCACTGTAGATAGTGCCAAACACATACACTCACCCCTGTAGATAGTGCCAAACTCACACCCTGTAGATAGTGCCTCACACCCCCCCTGTAGATAGACAGCCCTCCGTAGATAGCGCCGCACACCCCACTGTAGATAATGCCACACACACCGCCTTTTAGAGATAGGGCCACACACACCCTCCTGTAGATAGTGCCAAACAAACACACACACACACACACACACACCCCACTGTAGATAGCGCCGAACACCCCACTGTAGATACACACACACACACACACACACACCCCTGTAGATAGTGCCACACACTCCCCTGTAAATAGTGCCACACACACAGACCTCCATAGATAGTGCCACACACCCCACTGTAGATGGTGCCACACACTCCCCCTGAAGATAGTGCCAAACACACATACACACCCTGTAGATAGCGACACACACACCCCTGCAGATAGTGTCGCACACCCCACTGTAGATGGTGCCACACACTCCCCCTGAAGATAGTGCCAAACACATACACACCCTGTAGATAGCGCCGAACAACCCACTGTAGATAACGCCACACCACCCCCTTTAGATAGCGCCACACACAAAATCCCCTGTAGATAGTGCCACACACACACCCCTGCAGAGTGCCACACACACCCCTGTAGTTAGCGCCACACAAAACCCCCGTAGATAGTGCCGCACACACAACCACCTGTACATAGTGCCACACACTCCCCCCCCCTGTAAATAGTGTCACACACACAGCCCTCCATAGATAGTGCCACGCAAACACCCCTCTAGACAGCGACACACACAGCCCTGCAGATAGTGACACACACCCCACTGTAGATAATGCCACACATACACTCTTTAGATAGAGCCATCACACAGCCCCCTGTAGATAGCGCCACACACTCCCCCTGTAGATAGCGCCACACACTCCCCCTGTAGATAGCGCCACACACACATACACACCCTGTAGATAGCGCCGAACACCCCACTGTAGATAACGCCACACCACCCCCTTTAGAGAGCTCCCCCCCCCCCTGCAGAGCACCACACACAACCCCCTGTAGATAGTGACACACACCCCTGTAGATAATGCCACCCCCCCTGCAGAGTGCAACACACAAACACACCCTTGTAGATAGCACCACACACACCCCCTGAACATAGTGCCACAAATAGTGCCCTGTAGATATCGCCACACACACACCCCTTGTACATAGCTCCACACACACACCCCTGTAGAGAGTGCCACACACAGCCCCCATGCAGATAGCCACATACACACACCCCCCTGCAGGTAGCCCCACACATAGTCCTCTGTAGATAGCACCACACACACACACAGTCCCCTGAAGAAAGTACCACACACACACAGTCCCATGTAGACAGTGCCTTAAACAGCCCCCCTGTAGAGAGTGCCACACACAGCCCCCCTGTAGAGAGTGCCACACACAGCCCCCCTGTAGAGAGTGCCACACACACTTTAGATAGTGCCACACACTGCCCCCTGTAGATAGTGCCACACACTGCCCCCTGTAGATAGTGCCACACACTCCCCCTGTAGATAGTGACACACACTGCCCCCTGTAGATAGTGACACACACACTGCTCCCTGTAGATATTACCACACACTGCTACCTGTATATATTACCACACACACTGCTCCCTGTAGATATTACCACACACACTGCCCCCTGTAGATATTACCACACACACTGCTCCCTGTAGATATTACCACACACACTGCTCCCTGTAGATATTACCACACACTGCTCCCTGTAGATATTACCACACACACTGCTCCCTGTAGATATTACCACACACTGCTCCCTGTATATATTACCACACACACTGCTCCCTGTAGATATTACCACACACACTGCTCCCTGTAGATATTACCACACACACACTGCTCCCTGTAGATATTACCACACACACTGCTCCCTGTATATATTACCACACACACTGCTCCCTGTAGATATTACCACACACACTGCTCCCTGTAGATATTACCACACACACTGCTCCCTGTAGATATTACCACACACACTGCTCCCTGTAGATATTACCACACACGCTGCTCCCTGTAGATATTACCACACACGCTGCTCCCTGTAGATATTACCACACACGCTGCTCCCTGTAGATAATACCACACACACTGCTCCCTGTAGATATTACCACACACACTGTTCCCTGTAGATATTACCACACACACTGCTCCCTGTAGATATTACCACACACGCTGCTCCCTGTAGATATTACCACACACGCTGCTCCCTGTAGATATTACCACACACTGCTCCCTGTAGATATTACCACACACACTGCTCCCTGTAGATATTACCACACACACTGCTCCCTGTAGATATTACCACACACACTGCTCCCTGTAGATATTACCACACACACTGCTCCCTGTAGATATTACCACACACACTGCTCCCTGTAGATATTACCACACACGCTGCTGCCTGTAGATATTACCACACACGCTGCTCCCTGTAGATATTACCACACACGCTGCTCCCTGTAGATATTACCACACACGCTGCTCCCTGTAGATATTACCACACACGCTGCTCCCTGTAGATATTACCACACACGCTGCTCCCTGTAGATATTACCACACACGCTGCTCCCTGTAGATATTACCACACACGCTGCTCCCTGTAGATATTACCACACACACACTGCTCCCTGTAGATATTACCACACACACTGCTCCCTGTAGATATTACCACACACGCTGCTCCCTGTAGATATTACCACACACGCTGCTCTCTGTAGATATTACCACACACACTGCTCCCTGTAGATATTACCACACACACTGCCCCCTGTAGATATTACCACACACACTGCTCCCTGTATATATTACCACACACACTGCTCCCTGTAGATATTACCACACACACTGCTCCCTGTAGATATTACCACACACACTGCTACCTGTAGATATTACCACACACACTGCTCCCTGTAGATATTACCACACACACTGCTCCCTGTAGATATTACCACACACACTGCTCCCTGTATATATTACCACACACACTGTTCCCTGTAGATATTACCACACACACTGCTCCCTGTAGATAGCACCACACACACTGCTCCCTGTAGATATTACCACACACACTGCTCCCTGTAGATATTACCACACACGCTGCTCCCTGTAGATATTACCACACACACACTGCTCCCTGTAGATATTACCACACACGCTGCTCCCTGTATATATTACCACACACACTGCTCCCTGTAGATATTACCACACACGCTGCTCCCTGTAGATATTACCACACACACACTGCTCCCTGTAGATATTACCACACACGCTGCTCCCTGTAGATATTACCACACACACTGCTCCCTGTAGATATTACCACACACACTGCCCCCTGTAGATATTACCACACACTGCCCCCTGTAGATATTACCACACACACTGCTCCCTGTAGATATTACCACACACTGCTCCCTGTAGATATTACCACACACACTGCTCCCTGTAGATATTACCACACACGCTGCTCCCTGTAGATATTACCACACACGCTGCTCTCTGTAGATATTACCACACACACTGCTCCCTGTAGATATTACCACACACACTGCCCCCTGTAGATATTACCACACACACTGCTCCCTGTAGATATTACCACACACACTGCTCCCTGTATATATTACCACACACACTGCTCCCTGTAGATATTACCACACACACTGCTCCCTGTAGATATTACCACACACACTGCTCCCTGTAGATATTACCACACACACTGCCCCCTGTAGATATTACCACACTGCCCCCTGTAGATATTACCACACACACTGCTCCCTGTATATATTACCACACACACTGCTCCCTGTAGATATTACCACACACACTGCTCCCTGTAGATATTACCACACACACTGTTCCCTGTAGATATTACCACACACACTGCTCCCTGTAGATATTACCACACACACTGCTCCCTGTAGATATTACCACACACACTGCTCCCTGTAGATATTACCACACACACTGTTCCCTGTATATATTACCACACACACTGCTCCCTGTATATATTACCACACACACTGCTCCCTGTAGATATTACCACACACTGCTCCCTGTAGATATTACCACACACACTGCCCCCTGTATATATTACCACACACACTGCTCCCTGTAGATATTACCACACACTGTTCCCTGTATATATTACCACACACACTGCTCCCTGTATATATTACCACACACACTGCTCCCTGTATATATTACCACACACGCTGCCCCCTGTAGATATTACCACACGCTGCTCCCTGTAGATATTAGCACACACACTGCTCCCTGTATATATTACCACACACACTGCCCCCTGTATATATTACCACACACACTGCCCCCTGTATATATTACCACACACGCTGCTCCCTGTAGATATTACCACACAGGCTGCTCCCTGTAGATATTACCACACACGCTGCTCCCTGTAGATATTACCACACACGCTGCTCACTGTAGATATTACCACACACGCTGCTCACTGTAGATATTACCACACACGCTGCTCACTGTAGATATTACCACACACGCTGCTCCCTGTAGATATTACCACACACGCTGCTCCCTGTAGATATTACCACACACGCTGCTCCCTGTAGATATTACCACACACACTGCTCCCTGTAGATATTACCACACACACTGCTCCCTGTAGACATTACCACACACACTGCCCCCTGTAGATATTACCACACACACTGCTTCCTGTAGATATTACCACACACACTGCTCCCTGTAGATATTACCACACACACTGCTCCCTGTAGATATTACCACACACACTGCTCCCTGTAGATATTACCACACACTGCTGCCTGTAGATATTACCACACACGCTGCTCCCTGTATATATTACCACACACGCTGCTCCCTGTAGATATTACCACACACACTGCTCCCTGTATATATTACCACACACACTGCTCCCTGTAGATATTACCACACACACTGCTCCCTGTAGATATTACCACACACACTGCTTCCTGTAGATATTACCACACACACTGCTCCCTGTAGATATTACCACACACACTGCTCCCTGTAGATATTACCACACACACTGCACCCTGTATATATTACCACACACGCTGCTCCCTGTATATATTACCACACACACTGCTCCCTGTAGATATTACCCCACACACTGCTCCCTGTATATATTACCACACACACTGCTCCCTGTATATATTACCACACACGCTGCTCCCTGTAGATATTACCACACACGCTGCTCCCTGTAGATATTACCACACACGCTGCTCCCTGTAGATATTACCACACACGCTGCTCCATGTAGATATTACCACACACACTGCTCCCTGTAGATATTACCACACACACTGCTCCCTGTAGATATTACCACACACACTGCTCCCTGTAGATATTACCACACACACTGCCCCCTGTATATATTACCACACACACTGCTCCCTGTATATATTACCACACACACTGCTCCCTGTAGATATTACCCCACACACTGCTCCCTGTATATATTACCACACACACTGCTCCCTGTAGATATTACCACACACTGCTCCCTGTAGATATTACCACACACACTGCTCCCTGTAGATATTACCACACACACTGCTCCCTGTATATATTACCACACACACTGCTCCCTGTAGATATTACCACACACACTGCTCCCTGTAGATATTACCACACACACTGCTCCCTGTAGATATTACCACACACACTGCTCCCTGTAGATATTACCACACACGCTGCTCCCTGTAGATATTACCACACACTGCTCCCTGTAGATATTACCACACACACTGCTCCCTGTAGATATTACCACACACACTGCTCCCTGTAGATATTACCACACACGCTGCTCCCTGTAGATATTACCACACACACACACTGCTCCCTGTATATATTACCACACACACTGCTCCCTGTATATATTACCGCACACACTGCTCCCTGTAGATATTACCACACACTGCTCCCTGTAGATATTACCACACACACTGCTCCCTGTAGATATTACCACACACACTGCTCCCTGTATATATTACCACACACACTGCTCCCTGTAGATATTACCACACACACTGCTCCCTGTAGATATTACCACACACACTGCTCCCTGTAGATATTACCACACACACTGCTCCCTGTAGATATTACCACACACTGCTCCCTGTAGATATTACCACACACTGCTCCCTGTAGATATTACCACACACACTGCTCCCTGTAGATATTACCACACACACTGCTCCCTGTAGATATTACCACACACGCTGCTCCCTGTAGATATTACCACACACACACACTGCTCCCTGTATATATTACCACACACACTGCTCCCTGTATATATTACCACACACACTGCTCCCTGTAGATATTACCACACACTGCTCCCTGTAGATATTACCACACACACTGCTCCCTGTAGATATTACCACACACACTGCTCCCTGTATATATTACCACACACACTGCTCCCTGTAGATATTACCACACACTGCTCCCTGTAGATATTACCACACACACTGCTCCCTGTATATATTACCACACACACTGCTCCCTGTAGATATTACCACACACTGCTCCCTGTAGATATTACCACACACACTGCTCCCTGTAGATATTACCACACACACTGCTCCCTGTATATATTACCACACACACTGCTCCCTGTAGATATTACCACACACGCTGCTCCCTGTATATATTACCACACACTGCTCCCTGTAGATATTACCACACACACTGCTCCCTGTATATATTACCACACACACTGCTCCCTGTAGATATTACCACACACGCTGCTCCCTGTAGATATTACCACACACGCTGCTCCCTGTAGATATTACCACACACGCTGCTCCCTGTATATATTACCACACACGCTGCCCCCTGTATATATTACCACACACACTGCTCCCTGTATATATTACCACACACTGCTCCCTGTAGATATTACCACACACACTGCTCCCTGTAGATATTACCACACACACTGCCCCCTGTAGATATTACCACACACACTGCTCCCTGTATATATTACCACACACACTGCTCCCTGTAGATATTACCACACACACTGCTCCCTGTAGATATTACCACACACACTGCCCCCTGTAGATATTACCACACACACTGCTCCCTGTAGATATTACCACACACGCTGCTCCCTGTAGATATTACCACACACTGCTCCCTGTAGATATTACCACACACGCTGCTCCCTGTAGATATTACCACACACGCTGCCCCCTGTAGATATTACCACACACGCTGCTCCCTGTAGATATTACCACACACACACTGCTCCCTGTATATATTACCACACACACTGCTCCCTGTAGATATTACCACACACACTGCTCCCTGTATATATTACCACACACACTGCTCCCTGTATATATTACCACACACACTGACCCCTGTATATATTACCACACACACTGCTCCCTGTAGATATTACCACACACACTGCTCCCTGTAGATATTACCACACACACTGCTCCCTGTAGATATTACCACACACACTGCCCCCTGTAGATATTACCACACACACTGCTCCCTGTAGATATTACCACACACACTGCTCCCTGTAGATATTACCACACACACTGCTCCCTGTAGATATTACCACACACACTGCTCCCTGTAGATATTACCACACACGCTGCTCCCTGTAGATATTACCACACACGCTGCTCCCTGTAGATATTACCACACACACTGCTCCCTGTATATATTACCACACACACTGCTCCCTGTATATATTACCACACACACTGCCCCCTGTAGATATTACCACACACGCTGCTCCCTGTAGATATTACCACACACGCTGCTCCCTGTATATATTACCACACACGCTGCTCCCTGTAGATATTACCACACACGCTGCTCCCTGTATATATTACCACACACGCTGCTCCCTGTATATATTACCACACACGCTGCTCCCTGTATATATTACCACACACACTGCCCCCTGTAGATATTACCACACACGCTGCTCCCTGTAGATATTACCACACACGCTGCTCCCTGTATATATTACCACACACGCTGCTCCCTGTAGATATTACCACACACACTGCTCCCTGTAGATATTACCACACACGCTGCTCCCTGTAGATATTACCACACACGCTGCTCCCTGTAGATATTACCACACACTGCTCACTGTAGATATTACCACACACACTGCTCCCTGTATATATTACCACACACACTGCTCCCTGTAGATATTACCACACACACTGCTCCCTGTAGATAGCACCACACACACTGCTCCCTGTATATATTACCACACACGCTGCCCCCTGTAGATATTACCACACACGCTGCTCCCTGTAGATATTACCACACACGCTGCTCCCTGTAGATATTACCACACACGCTGCTCCCTGTAGATATTACCACACACTGCTCACTGTAGATATTACCACACACACTGCTCCCTGTATATATTACCACACACACTGCTCCCTGTAGATATTACCACACACACTGCTCCCTGTAGATAGCACCACACACACTGCTCCCTGTATATATTACCACACACACTGCCCCCTGTAGATATTACCACACACGCTGCTCCCTGTAGATATTACCACACACGCTGCTCCCTGTAGATATTACCACACACGCTGCTCCCTGTAGATATTACCACACACGCTGCTCCCTGTAGATATTACCACACACGCTGCTCCCTGTAGATATTACCACACACGCTGCTCCCTGTAGATATTACCACACACGCTGCTCCCTGTAGATATTACCACACACGCTGCTCCCTGTATATATTACCACACACGCTGCTCCCTGTAGATATTACCACACACACTGCTCCCTGTAGATATTACCACACACACTGCTCCCTGTAGATAGCACCACACACACTGCTCCCTGTAGATATTACCACACACACACTGCTCCCTGTAGATATTGCCACACACGCTGCTCCCTGTAGATATTACCACACACACTGCTCCCTGTAGATATTACCACACACACTGCTCCCTGTAGATATTACCACACACGCTGCTCCCTGTAGATATTACCACACACACTGCTCCCTGTAGATATTACCACACACACTGCTCCCTGTATATATTACCACACACTGCTCCCTGTAGATATTACCACACACACTGCTCCCTGTAGATATTACCACATACACTGCTCCCTGTAGATATTACCACACACACTGCTCCCTGTAGATATTACCACACACACTGCTCCCTGTATATATTACCACACACGCTGCTCCCTGTAGATATTACCACACACGCTGCTCCCTGTAGATATTACCACACACACTGCTCCCTGTAGATATTACCACACACACTGCTCCCTGTATAACCATACACACAGCCCCCTGTAGATATTACCACACACACTGCTCCCTGTAGATATTACCACACACACTGCCCCCTGTAGATATTACCACACACACACTGCTCCCTGTATATATTACCACACACACTGCTCCCTGTAGATATTACCACACACACTGCTCCCTGTAGATATTACCACACGCTGCTCCCTGTAGATATTACCACACACACTGCTCCCTGTAGATATTACCACACACACTGCTCCCTGTAGATATTACCACACACACGCTGCTCCCTGTAGATATTACCACACACACTGCTCCCTGTAGATATTACCACACACACTGCTCCCTTTATAACCATACACACTGCTCCCTGTACATATTACCACACACACTGCTCCCTGTAGATATTACCACACACACTGCTCCCTGTAGATATTACCACACACACTGCTCCCTGTAGATATTACCACACACACTGCTCCCTGTATAACCATACACACTGCTCCCTGTAGATATTACCACACGCTGCTCCCTGTAGATATTACCACACACACTGCTCCCTGTACATATTACCACACACACTGCTCCCTGTAGATATTACCACACACACTGCTCCCTGTAGATATTACCACACACACTGCTCCCTGTAGATATTACCACACACGCTGCTCCCTGTAGATATTACCACACACACTGCTCCCTGTAGATATTACCACACACACTGCTCCCTGTAGATATTACCACACACGCTGCTCCCTGTAGATATTACCACACACGCTGCTCCCTGTAGATATTACCACACACACTACTCCCTGTAGATATTACCACACACACTGCTCCCTGTAGATATTACCACACACACTGCTCCCTGTACATATTACCACACACGCTGCTCCCTGTATATATTACCACACACACTGCTCCCTGTATATATTACCACACACACTGCTCCCTGTAGATATTACCACACACACTGCTCCCTGTAGATATTACCACACACACTGCTCCCTGTAGATATTACCACACACACTGCTCCCTGTAGATATTACCACACACACTGCTCCCTGTAGATATTACCACACACACTGCTCCCTGTAGATATTACCACACACTGCTCCCTGTATATATTACCACACACACTGCTCCCTGTAGATATTACCACACACACTGCTCCCTGTAGATATTACCACACACACTGCTCCCTGTAGATATTACCACACACGCTGCTCTCTGTAGATATTACCACACACACTGCTCCCTGTAGATATTACCACACACACTGCTCCCTGTAGATATTACCACACACACTGCTCCCTGTAGATATTACCACACACACTGCTCCCTGTAGATATTACCACACACGCTGCTCCCTGTAGATATTACCACACACACTGCTCCCTGTATATATTACCACACGCTGCTCCCTGTAGATATTACCACACACACTGCTCCCTGTAGATATTACCACACACACTGCAACCTGTAGATATTACCACACACACTGCTCCCTGTAGATATTACCACACACACTGCTCCCTGTAGATATTACCACACACTGCTCCCTGTATATATTACCACACACACTGCTCCCTGTAGATATTACCACACACACTGCTCCCTGTAGATATTACCACACACGCTGCTCCCTGTAGATATTACCACACACTGCTCCCTGTAGATATTACCACACACACAGCCCCCCTGTAGATATTACCACACACACTGCTCCCTGTAGATATTACCACACACACTGCTCCCTGTAGATATTACCACACACGCTGCTCCCTGTAGATATTACCACACACACTGCTCCCTGTAGATATTACCACACACACTGCTCCCTGTAGATATTACCACACACACACTGCTCCCTGTAGATATTACCACACACACTGCTCCCTGTAGATATTACCACACACACTGCTCCCTGTAGATATTACCACACACGCTACTCCCTGTAGATATTACCACACACGCTGCTCCCTGTAGATATTACCACACGCTGCTCCCTGTAGATATTACCACACACACTGCTCCCTGTATATATTACCACACACGCTGCTCCCTGTAGATATTACCACACACACTGCCCCCTGTAGATATTACCACACACTGCTCCCTGTAGATATTACCACACACTGCTCCCTGTATATATTACCACACACACTGCTCCCTGTAGATATTACCACACACTGCTCCCTGTAGATATTACCACACACTGCTCCCTGTAGATATTACCACACACACTACTCCCTGTAGATATTACCACACACGCTGCTCCCTGTATATATTACCACACACGCTGCTCCCTGTAGATATTACCACACACACTGCTCCCTGTAGATATTACCACACACTGCTCCCTGTAGATATTACCACACACGCTGCTCCCTGTAGATAGTGACACACACTGCCCCCTGTAGATAGTGACACACACAGCCCCCTGTAGATAGTGACACACACAGCCCCCTGTAGATAGTGACACACACAGCCCCCTGTATAGTGACACACTGCCCCCTGTAGATAGTGACACACACTGCCCCCTGTAGATAGTGACACACACAGCCCCCTGTAGATAGTGACACACACAGCCCCCTGTAGATAGTGACACACTGCCCCCTGTAGATAGTGACACACACTGCCCCCTGTAGATAGTGACACACACTGCCCCCTGTAGATAGTGACACACACAGCCCCCTGTAGATAGTGACACACACAGCCCCCTGTAGATATTACCACACACACTGCTCCCTGTAGATATTACCACACACACTGCTCCCTGTAGATATTACCACACACACTGCTCCCTGTAGATATTACCACACACGCTGCTCCCTGTATATATTACCACACACGTGGCTCCCTGTAGATATTACCACACACGCTGCTCCCTGTAGATATTACCACACACGCTGCTCCCTGTAGATATTACCACACACGCTGCTCCCTGTAGATATTACCACACACACTGCTCCCTGTAGATATTACCACACACACTGCTCCCTGTAGATATTACCACACACACTGCTCCCTGTAGATATTACCACACACACTGCTCCCTGTATATATTACCACACACTGCTCCCTGTAGATATTACCACACACACTGCCCCCTGTATATATTACCACACACATTGCCCCCTGTATATATTACCACACACACTGCTCCCTGTAGATATTACCACACACGCTGCTCCCTGTAGATATTACCACACACACTGCTCCCTGTATATATTACCACACACACTGCCCCCTGTATATATTACCACACACACTGCCCCCTGTATATATTACCACACACGCTGCTCCCTGTAGATATTACCACACACACTGCTCCCTGTAGATATTACCACACACACTGCTCCCTGTAGATATTACCACACACTGCCCCCTGTAGATAGTGACACACTGCCCCCTGTAGATAGTGACACACACTGCCCCCTGTAGATAGTGACACACTGCCCCCTGTAGATAGTGACACACTGCCCCCTGTAGATAGTGACACACTGCCCCCTGTAGATAGTGACACACACACTGCTCCCTGTAGATAGTGACACACACAGCCCCCTGTAGATAGTGACACACACAGACCCCCTGTAGATAGTGACACACTGCCCCCTGTAGATAGTGACACACACTGCCCCCTGTAGATAGTGACACACACACACACACTGCCCCCTGTAGATAGTGACACACACAGCCCCCTGTAGATAGTGACACACACAGACCCCCTGTAGATAGTGACACACTGCCCCCTGTAGATAGTGACACACACTGCCCCCTGTAGATAGTGACACACACACACACACTGCTCCCTGTAGATAGTGACACACACAGCCCCCTGTAGATAGTGACACACACAGACCCCCTGTAGATAGTGACACACTGCCCCCTGTAGATAGTGACACACACTGCCCCCTGTAGATAGTGACACACACACACACACACTGCCCCCTGTAGATAGTGACACACACTGCCCCCTGTAGATAGTGCCACACACAGCCCCCTGTAGATAGTGACACACACTGCCCCCTGTAGATAGTGACACACACTGCCCCCTGTAGATAGTGACACACACTGCCCCCTGTAGATAGTGCCACACACTGCCCCCTGTAGATAGTGACACACACAGACCCCCTGTAGATAGTGACACACTGCCCCCTGTAGATAGTGACACACACTGCCCCCTGTAGATAGTGACACACACACACACTGCCCCCTGTAGATAGTGACACACACAGCCCCCTGTAGATAGTGACACACACTGCCCCCTGTAGATAGTGACACACACTGCCCCCTGTAGATAGTGACACACACTGCCCCCTGTAGATAGTGACACACACTGCCCCCTGTAGATAGTGACACACACTGCCCCCTGTAGATAGTGACACACACAGCCCCCCCCTGTAGATAGTGCCACACACAGCCCCCTGTAGATAGTGACACACACTGCCCCCTGTAGATAGTGACACACACTGCCCCCTGTAGATAGTGACACACACTGCTCCCTGTAGATAGTGACACACACAGCCCCCTGTAGATAGTGACACACACAGACCCCCTGTAGATAGTGACACACTGCCCCCTGTAGATAGTGACACACACTGCCCCCTGTAGATAGTGACACACACACACACACTGCCCCCTGTAGATAGTGACACACACAGCCCCCTGTAGATAGTGACACACACAGACCCCCTGTAGATAGTGACACACTGCCCCCTGTAGATAGTGACACACACTGCCCCCTGTAGATAGTGACACACACACACACACTGCTCCCTGTAGATAGTGACACACACAGCCCCCTGTAGATAGTGACACACACAGACCCCCTGTAGATAGTGACACACTGCCCCCTGTAGATAGTGACACACACTGCCCCCTGTAGATAGTGACACACACACACACACTGCCCCCTGTAGATAGTGACACACACTGCCCCCTGTAGATAGTGCCACACACAGCCCCCTGTAGATAGTGACACACACTGCCCCCTGTAGATAGTGACACACACTGCCCCTTGTAGATAGTGCCACACACAGCCCCCTGTAGATAGTGACACACACAGACCCCCTGTAGATAGTGACACACACTGCCCCCTGTAGATAGTGACACACACACACACTGCCCCCTGTAGATAGTGACACACACAGCCCCCTGTAGATAGTGACACACACTGCCCCCTGTAGATAGTGACACACACTGCCCCCTGTAGATAGTGACACACACTGCCCCCTGTAGATAGTGACACACACTGCCCCCTGTAGATAGTGACACACACAGCCCCCTGTAGATAGTGACACACACTGCCCCCTGTAGATAGTGACACACACTGCCCCCTGTAGATAGTGACACACACAGCCCCCTGTAGATAATACCACACACACAGCCCCCTGTAGATAGTGACACACACTGCCCCCTGTAGATAGTGACACACACAGCCCCCTGTAGATAGTGACACACACTGCCCCCTGTAGATAGTGACACACACACACACACTGCTCCCTGTAGATAGTGACACACACAGCCCCCTGTAGATAGTGACACACACAGACCCCCTGTAGATAGTGACACACTGCCCCCTGTAGATAGTGACACACACTGCCCCCTGTAGATAGTGACACACACACACACACTGCCCCCTGTAGATAGTGACACACACTGCCCCCTGTAGATAGTGCCACACACAGCCCCCTGTAGATAGTGACACACACTGCCCCCTGTAGATAGTGACACACACTGCCCCTTGTAGATAGTGCCACACACAGCCCCCTGTAGATAGTGACACACACAGACCCCCTGTAGATAGTGACACACACTGCCCCCTGTAGATAGTGACACACACACACACTGCCCCCTGTAGATAGTGACACACACAGCCCCCTGTAGATAGTGACACACACTGCCCCCTGTAGATAGTGACACACACTGCCCCCTGTAGATAGTGACACACACTGCCCCCTGTAGATAGTGACACACACTGCCCCCTGTAGATAGTGACACACACAGCCCCCTGTAGATAGTGACACACACTGCCCCCTGTAGATAGTGACACACACTGCCCCCTGTAGATAGTGACACACACAGCCCCCTGTAGATAATACCACACACACAGCCCCCTGTAGATAGTGACACACACTGCCCCCTGTAGATAGTGACACACACAGCCCCCTGTAGATAGTGACACACACAGACCCCCTGTAGATAGTGACACACACAGCCCTCCCTATAAGAGTAGAATGCCCAGCCAGCGTGTTGCCGACATTCTGGCCGGGGATTCCACCCCAGAAGGAGTGAATGGCAGAGCAGGAAGCGGATAGTTTCCTGCTCCACCATAGTATTTAACTGTATCGGTGTCCTGAGGATGCAGATACAATTGTATATGGCCGGTACACGTCCAGTACAGTAATTTGCCGGGACTGTCTCTGTAAATCCAGGACTGTTGGCAACTATGAGAATCTGGCGACAGAAAATAAAAATTGAAACCAAAATGTTTTTTTGTAAATGTCGCACATCATGAAAAACTCTAGAAATTTGTTATCACGGTAACCGCACGGTCCCGCAGAATAATGTTACGTGGACGCTTTTACAACACAGTGATCGCCGTAAGAATAAGACCGAAAAACATTGGAGGAATCACAGATTTTCCCCATTTCCCCCACATAGAAGTTTTGCAGTTGCAGTGACATTATGTGATACTTTATACGACGCCCTGAAAATCTACAACTCGTCCCGCAGAATCTAATCCTCGCACCGCGGCACCGACAGAAATACACAGAAGTTATAGATCCGAGAAGACGAAGAGGGAAAAACGACAACAGAACCTGGCCTGGTGGTTAAGGGGTTAACCTGCGGTGCGGATTATAAACACGCAGGATATCGGATTTATACCGCGGATTCGCGGCGCATTTGTTGCAGAATTTCCCCATTAAGTTCAATGGGAAAGTCAAGTTCCGCAACAACCGCCATTGTTCCCAGAATCCTCTGCGGCTCCACCGCGTGTTCACAGCAACGCTGCAGGTTACACATATAAAAAAAGAAGGCGTCATGTGACCCCTGCAGCCAATCACAGGCCGGAGAGGTCACATATCATTATAGGGGTCACCTGGACACAGCCGGAAGAGCAGGGACGTGTTGCTATGGTAACGCTCGGAGAGGTGAGGATCGGCCTTGTTGTATTTCTGTAGTAGATATTCGGGGGGATTATACGTCCACCATTTGGGGTGAATATTCGGGGTGATTTCCTTGCGTGTTGTGGGTCGTATTCGCTACGTGTGAACATTCCCTTAAACCGCACGGTGAACGTCATTAACAAGAAATGTATAAAAGTCAGTGAATAAGTTGTATGTAGCGAATATTATGTCATTACAAAACACGACTCGTCCCACAAAACATCCGAAATAACAATTTACCCCAAAGAGGCCGGCACTGGAGGGGTTAAATCCCGGCTAGGAGTCCAGTGGGCGGGGTCACTCAATGATTGACAGCTCTCTGTATACACAGTCATACAGGGGTGACTGATAACAGAGAGAACACCCGACCTGCGCTGCTCTCTTTCTCATACACCGAAATAGCGAAAGAACCTGAGATGACGTCACTACCACGTGACCAAGGAGGGGCGGACCTTATCAGAGGAGAGGAGGCGTGGTGGATGAAGGACCTGTGATATTAAAATCACGTGACCGCGGCATGATGTGACTAATGAGCGATGGACGGATGACATGTGATGATGATCACGTGACATCAGGCGCAGATCTCTGAGGGAGCGGTACTCAAGCGCAATGGAAAGCGGATGATCACGTGACATGAGGGGCGGAGTTCTATTCCCTCCCTCCCCGGTCACATTGGTGGTGACGTCATCACAGGTCCTCCAGCTGTTGCCGTGTATGAGGTGGAGCAGCACTTGTAGGGTGTACATGACCGCTGTTTTCTTAGTGTTCTCTCTGTTATCAGTCAGGAAATTTCCCATAATGCAGTAGTAAGGCAAGGTTACATGAGGTCATTTGTGTCCGGTTTTGGTGCGTTTTTGTCTGGCACAGTGCTGGTGATTATTATTATTTATTATTAGTGCTGTAAATATGAAATACAGGAGGGTTTAACCCCTTGATGACCATCAGATCTTCAGTATTATGTTGGACGTGCGCCGTCACACTAGAAGGAGCGGAGCCTGCACCGTACACGGCTTCTCACAGCCGCCTGCAACCGCCAAGATCAGAGACAGCGCAATCCCGGCCGTTTAACCCCTCAGATGCCGTGATGAATAGCGACCGCGGCATCTGATCAGTTAGAGATAGCGGCTTCCTCTGTCCTCCGAAGAAACAGCGCGATGCCGACCGGTTACCAGTGTAATACATTGTAAGACGTTTTTTTTGTACAAAAAAATGATGTAAGAATTAAAAATAAGTAACGTAATCGCTGCATCCGTTGTGTCCAAATTATTAATAGATCAAGTTATAACCGCAGAAATAATTCACATGTGAACGTCGCTGTTTATGGTCGCCGCGATTCTCCAACATATGGAATAAAAAGTCCCCAAAATGTCACTCACAAAACCCCCCACACCGCGCAATCACCGGAAATATAAACCCTCTCACACCGCGCAATCACCGGAAATATAAAACCCCCACACCGCGCAATCACCGGAAATATAAACCCCCCACACCGCGCAATCACCGGAAATATAAACCTCCCCACACCGCGCAATCACCGGAAATATAAAACCCCTCACACCGCGCAATCACCGGAAATATAAAACACCTCACACCGCGCAATCACCTGAAATATAAACCCCTCACACCGTGCAATCACCGGAAATATAAACCCCTCACACTGCGCAATCACCGGAGATATAAAACCCCTCACACCGCGCAATCACCGGAAATATAAAACACCTCACACCGCGCAATCACCGGAAATATAAACCCCTCACACCGCGCAATCACCGGAAATATAAACCCCCTCACACCGCGCAATCACCGGAAATATAAAACCCCTCACACCGCGCAATCACCGGAAATATAAAACCCCCCACACCGCGCAATAACCGGAAATATAAACCCCTCACACCGCGCAATCACCGGAAATATAAAACCCCCCACACCGCGCAATCACCGGAAATATAAACCCCCTCACACCGCGCAATCACCGGAAATATAAACCCCCTCACACCGCGCAATCACCGGAAATATAAAACCCACACCGCGCAATCACCGGAAATATAAACCCCTCACACCGCGCAATCACCGGAAATATAAAACCCCCCACACCGCGCAATCACCGGAAATATAAACCCCCTCACACCGCGCAATCACCGGAAATATAAAACCCACACCGCGCAATCACCGGAAATATAAACCCCTCACACCGCGCAATCACCGGAAATATAAACCCCCTCACACCGCGCAATCACCGGAAATATAAAACCCCTCACACCGCGCAATCACCGGAAATATAAACCCCCTCACACCGCGCAATCACCGGAAATATAAACCCCTCACACCGCGCAATCACCGGAAATATAAAACCCCTCACACCGCGCAATCACCGGAAATATAAACCTCTCACACCGCGCAATCACCGGAAATATAAAACCCCTCACACCGCGCAATCACCGGAAATATAAACCCCCTCACACCGCGCAATCACCGGAAATATAAACCCCTCACACCGCGCAATCACCGGAAATATAAAACCCCTCACACCGCGCAATCACCGGAAATATAAACCCCCTCACACCGCGCAATCACCGGAAATATAAACCCCCTCACACCGCGCAATCACCGGAAATATAAAACCCCCCACACCGCGCAATCACTGGAAATATAAAACCCCCCACACCGCGCAATCACCGGAAATATAAAACCCCTCACACCGCGCAATCACCGGAAATATAACCCCCCCCCACACCGCGCAATCACCGGAGATATAACCCCCTCACACCGCGCAATCACTGGAAATATAAAACCCCCCACACCGCGCAATCACCGGAAATATAAAACCCTCACACCGCGCAATCACCGGAAATATAAAGCCCTCACACCGCACAATCACCGGAAATATAAAACCCCTCACACCGCGCAATCACCGGAAATATAAAACCTCTCACACCGCGCAATCACCGGAAATATAAAACCCCTCACACCGCGCAATCACCGGAAATATAAACCCCCCACACCGCGCAATCACCGGAAATATAAAACCCCCCACACCGCGCAATCACCGGAAATATAAACCCCCTCACACCGCGCAATCACTGGAAATATAAAACCCCTCACACCGTGCAATCACCGGAAATATAAAACCCCCCACACCGCGCAATCACCGGAAATATAAAACCCCCCACACCGCGCAATCACCGGAAATATAAAACCCCCCACACCGCGCAATCACCGGAAATATAAACCCCTCACACCGCGCAATCACCGGGAATATAAACCCCCACACACCGCGCAATCACCGGAAATATAAACCCCCCCACACCGTGCAATCACCGGAAATATAAACCCCCTCACACCGCGCAATCACCGGAAATATAAACCCCTCACACCGCGCAATCACCGGAAATATAAACCCCTCACACCGCGCAATCACTGGAAATATAAAACCCCTCACACTGCGCAATCACCGGAAATATAAAACCCCCCACACCGTGCAATCACCGGAAATATAAAACCCCCCACACCACGCAATCACCGGAAATATAAAACACCTCACACCGCGCAATCACCTGAAATATAAACCCCCCACACCGCGCAATCACCGGAAATATAAAACCCCTCACACCGCGCAATCACCGGAAATATAAAACCCCTCACACACCGCGCAATCACCGGAGATATAAACCCTTCACACCGCGCAATCACCGGAAATATAAAACCTCTCACACCGCGCAATCACCGGAAATATAAAACCCCCCACACCGCGCAATCACCGGAAATATAAAACCCCCTCACACCGCGCAGTCACCGGAAATATAAAACCCCCTCACACCGCGCAGTCACCGGAAATATAAAACCCCCCACACAGCGCATTCACCGGAAATATAACACCGCGCAATCACCGGAAATATAAATCCCCCCACACTGCGCAATCACCGGAAATATAAAACCTCTCACACCGCGCAATCACCGGAAATATAAACCCCTCACACCGCGCAATCACCGGAAATATAAACCCCCCACACCGCACAATCACCGGAAATATAAAACCCCTCACACCGCGCAATCACCGGAAATATAAACCCCCCACACCGCGCAATCACCGGAAATATAAACCCCCCCACACCGCGCAATCACCGGAAATATAAAACACCTCACACCGCGCAATCACCGGATATATAAAACCCCTCACACCGCGCAATCACCGGAAATATAAACCCCCCCACACCGCGCAATCACCGGAAATATAAATCCCCCCACACCGCGCAATCACCGGAAATATAAAACCCCTCACACCGCGCAATCACCGGAAATATAAAACCTCTCACACCGAGCAATCACCGGAAATATAAAACCCCTCACACCGCGCAATCACCGGAAATATAAAACCCCTCACACCGCGCAATCACCGGAAATATAAACCCCTCACACCGCGCAATCACCGGAAATATAAAACCCCTCACACCGCGCAATCACCGGAAATATAAAACCCCTCACACCGCGCAATCACCGGAAATATAAAACCTCTCACACCGAGCAATCACCGGAAATATAAAACCCCTCACACCGCGCAATCACCGGAAATATAAAACCCCTCACACCGCGCAATCACCGGAAATATAAACCCCTCACACCGCGCAATCACCGGAAATATAAAACCCCCCACACCGCGCAATCACCGGAAATATAAAACCCCCTCACACCGCGCAGTCACCGGAAATATAAAACCCCCCACACCGCGCAATCGCCGGAAATATAAAACCCCCCACACCGCGCATTCACCGGAAATATAACACCGCACAATCACCGGAAATATAAAAGCCCTCACACCGCGCAATCACCGGAAATATAAACCCCCCCGACACCGCGCAATCACCGGAAATATAAACCCCCCCCCACACCGCGCAATCGCCGGAAATATAAAACCCCTCACACCGCGCAATAACCGGAAATATAAAAGCCCCCACACCGAGCAATCACCGGAAATATAAACCCCCCCCCACACCGCGCAATCACTGGAAATATAAAACCCCTCACACAGCGCAATCACCGGAAATGTAAAACCCCTCACACTGCGCAATCGCCGGAAATATAAACCCCCTCACACCGCGCAATCACCGGAAATATAAACCCCCTCACACCGCGCAATCACCGGAAATATAAAACCTCTCACCGCGCAATCACCGGAATTATAAATCCCCCCACACCGCGCAATCACCGGAAATATAAAACCCCTCACACCGCGCAATCACCGGAAATATAAAACCCCCCACACCGCGCAATCACCGGAAAGATAAAACCCCTCAAACCGCGCAATCACCAGAAATATAAAACCCCTCACACCGCGCAATCACCGGAAATATAAAACCCTTCACACCACGCAATCACCGGAAATATAAAACCCCTCACACCACGCAGTCACCGGAAATATAAACCCCTTCACACCGCGCAATCACCGAAAATGTAAAACCCCTCACACCGCGCAATCACCGGAAATATAAAACCCCTCACACCACGCATTCACCGGAAATATAAAACCCCCCACACCGCGCAATCACCGGAAATATAAACCCCTCACACCGCGCAATCACCGGAAATATAAAACCCCTCACACTGCGCATTCACCGGAAATATAAACCCCTTCACACCGCGCAATCACCGGAAATGTAAAACCACTCACACCGCGCAATCACCGGAAATATAAAACCCCTCACACCGCGCAATCACCGGAAATATAAAACCCCTCACACCGCGCAATCACCGGAAATAGAAAACTCCTCACACCGCGCAATCACTGGAAATATAAAACCCCTCACACCGCGCAATCACCGGAAATATAAAACCCGTCACACCGCGCAATCCCCGGAAATCTAAAACCCCCCACACCACGCAATCACCAGAAATATAAAACCCCCCACACCGTGCAATTACCGGAAATATAAAACCCCTCACACCACGCAATCACCGGAAATATAAACCCTTCACACCGCGCAATCACCGGAAATATAAAACCCCCCACACCGCGCAATCACCGGAGATATAAAACCCCTCACACCGCGCAATCACCAGAAATATAAAACCCCCCACACCGCGCAATCACCGGAAATATAAACCCCTCACACCACGCAATCACCGGAAATATAAACCACCCACACCGCGCAATCACCGGAAATATAAACCCCTCACACCGCGCAATCACCGGAAATATAACCCCCCCCCCCCCACACCGCGTAATCACCGGAAATATAAAACCCCTCACACCGCGCAATCACCGGAAATATAAAACCCCCTCACACTGCGCAATCACCGGAAATATAAAACCCCTCACACCGCGCAATCACCGGAAATATAAAACCCCCTCACACTGCGCAATCACCGGAAATATAAAACCTCTCACACCACGCAATCACCGGAAATATAAAACCCCTCACACCGCGCAATCACCGGAAATATAAAACCCCCTCACACCGCGCAATCACCGGAAATATAAAACCTCTCACCGCGCAATCACCGGAATTATAAATCCCCCCACACCGCGCAATCTCCGGAAATATAAAACCCCTCACACCGCGCAATCACCGGAAATATAAAACCCCCCACACCGCGCAATCACCGGAAAGATAAAACCCCTCAAACCGCGCAATCACCAGAAATATAAAACCCCTCACACCGCGCAATCACCGGAAATATAAAACCCTTCACACCGCGCAGTCACCGGAAATATAAAACCCCTCACACCGCGCAGTCACCGGAAATATAAACCCCTTCACACCGCGCAATCACCGAAAATGTAAAACCCCTCACACCGCGCAATCACCGGAAATATAAAACCCCTCACACCGCGCAATCACCGGAAATGTAAAACCACTCACACCGCGCAATCACCGGAAATATAAAACCCCTCACACCGCGCAATCACCGGAAATATAAAACCCCTCACACCGCGCAATCACCGGAAATAGAAAACCCCTCACACCGCGCAATCACCGGAAATATAAAACCCGTCACACCGCGCAATCCCCGGAAATCTAAAACCCCCCACACCACGCAATCACCAGAAATATAAAACCCCCCACACCGTGCAATTACCGGAAATATAAAACCCCTCACACCGCGCAATCACCAGAAATATAAAACCCCCCACACCGCGCAATCACCGGAAATATAAACCCCTCACACTGCGCAATCACCGGAAATATAAAACCCCCTCACACCGCGCAATCACCGGAAATATAAAACCTCTCACACCACGCAATCACCGGAAATATAAACCCCTCACACTGCGCAATCACGGATATATAAAACTCCTTACACCGCGCAATCACCGGAAATATAAAACCCCTCACACCGCGCAATTACCGGAAATATAAAACCCCTCACACCACGCAATCACCGGAAATATAAAACCCCTCACATCGCGCAATAACCGGAAATATAAAACCCCTCACACCGCGCAATCACCGGAAATATAAAACCCCTCACACCGCGCAATCACCGGAAATATAAAACCCCTCACACCGTGCAATCACCGGAAATATAAAACCCCCTCACACCGCGCAATCACCAGAAATATAAAACCCCTCACACTGCGCAATCACCGGAAATATAAAACCTCTTACACCGCGCAATCACCGGAAATATAAAACCTCTCACACCGCGCAATCACCGGAAATATAAACCCCTCACACCGCGCAATTACCGGAAATATAAAACCCCTCACACCGCGCAATTACCGGAAATATAAAACCCCTCACACCGCGCAATTACCGGAAATATAAAACCCCTCACACCGCGCAATTACCGGAAATATAAAACCCCTCACACCTCCAATTACCGGAAATATAAAACCCCTCACACTGCGCAATTACCGGAAATATAAACCCTTCACACTGCGCAATCACCGGAAATATAAAACCCCCTCACACCGCGCAATCACCGGAAATATAAAACCCCCCACACCGCGCAATCACCGGAAATATAAAACCCCCCACACCGCGCAATCACCGGAAATATAAAACCCCCCACACCGCGCAATCACCGGAAATATAAAACCCCTCACACCGCGCAATCACCGGAAATATAAAACCCCTCACACTGTAAATATAAAACCCCTCACATTGCGCAATCACCGGAAATCTAAAACCCCCCACACCGCGCAATCACCGGAGATATAAACCCCCCACACCGCGCAATCACCGGAAATATAAAACCCCCCACACCGCGCAATCACCGGAAATATAAAATCCCTCACACCGCGCAATCACCGGAAATATAAAACCCTTCACACCACGCAATCACCGGAAATATAAACCCCTCACACCGCGCAATCACCGGAAATATAAAACCCCTCACACCGCGCAATCACCGGAAATATAAAACCCTTCACACCACGCAATCACCGGAAATATAAAACCTCTCACACCGCGCAATCACCGGAAATATAAAACCCCCCCACACCGCGCAATCACCTGAAATATAAAACCCCTCACACCGCGCAATCACCGGAAATATAAACCCCTCACACCGCGCAATCACCGGAAATATAAAACCCCTCACACCGCGCAATCACCGGAAATATAAAACCCTTCACACCACGCAATCACCGGAAATATAAAACCTCTCACACCGCGCAATCACCGGAAATATAAACCCCCTCACACCGCGCAATCACCGGAAATATAAAACCCCTCACACCGCGCAATCACCGGAAATATAAAACCCCTCACACCGCGCAATCACCGGAAATATATGTTAGAGGAATTTTATATTCTTATCAAGGAAGAGTCAAGAAGTCACCTGAATAGAGATGATGCGCGTCTTTATTCTTATCGATAAGGAGACATTATGGCAGAATGTCTGCCTCCATCCTGAATGACAGAGTTTTTATACATATTCTGAGAATAACATGTCCGGACTAGTTCTTGTTACATTTTACTTCATATATCACAATTGGCAACTAATTAAAAGTTAAACCTTTGTCCGGAAATTCTAATCTCCCTTTTTAGGAATTCCGCTACCCCCTCCTCATATATAATATCAGTTATCTTAACAATAAAACATACTAGACATTTTGTTAGTCAAGGTTTTACAGATACACAGTTTTAGTCTTCATTAGATAAGGTAATCATAAATGTAAAACTTTTCTATCATTCCTCCCTGTTGTAAATTTATGAAGGAATGTCATGTGACACATCCAAAACAGATTTTCTTCTTTAAGTTTCCACCTATTTTTTCATACATCAGAATTTTGTCATGAGGTATTTCCAAGCCATCCTATTAAGTCCTCATTTGGAATCTCTTGGTACATTATCTTAGTAATTAAAGTGTCAATACGTCTCTGAATTAGTCCCCTTATGCAGGAAATGCAACAACACCCACGAGTTACAAGTATGGCTGCCACTGCTGCTAAGGAAGTCCATAGACTGGATATGTGGTTACTCCATTTTCCAAACCATCCTTCAAGCCAAATAGTGAAGATGTCATTTATTCCAGAGTTTTCCACAAGTTCTTCGGACAGGGAATTGAGTCCTTCCAATGCCTTGGTAATACTGCCATCAGGAGCTGTATTTTTGGGAATAAAAGTACAACAGAAAATACCAAACATTTTGCAGACACCCCCTTTTACTGCTACTAACATATCCAGGGCCACTCTATTTTGCTATGTCATTAAAGATATAGGTCCCAACTGATCTGCAATGTCCTTTATTGCATCTCTGGCATAATTAACAAATCTCTGTTGATTGTAATAAATATAATTAATCCAGTCGACATTCTTATTTATCGTAGACCACCAGAAAAGTACAGACTCGAGTCTGATACAATCTGATTTCGGGCCTTAAGCTCATTTGGCACCCCTCGGGGTACTCCTATTTAATTTATGTATATTCTATGGTCAAAGGAACCTCCAGGGATAGACCGTTTATAGCGATTCAGATAGTCTCTAGGGCATTTTCTCCTACTCTGAAACTCAGGGGCTGAAAACAAGTGGAATGGCATCAGAAGTTGAATCAGAGTACAGCTTCCCTGCCACTTGGCCAGTAGCCTCCACATAGCCACCAGAGAACAGTCCTTGCCCTTGTCTGGTTGGTAAACTAATTACCATTATCGATACCAATATCTATGGTGGTTTCACAAAACTCCTCAGTGAGGTTCCCGACTTTCTTACCTTGCCCATTCCTCAGAAAGCAAGTGCAGTTGCCTGGGTAAGCCACTACTAAGGGAGGGATTTAATTTCTCCCCACAGGTGGGTACAATAAAGAGAATGTCTTACTAATTGATCACCTGGATTATATGATGCATTATATAAAAATAACACGCACTGCAGACCTTGTGGGTTCTTGTTATCTGATAGCCTGAAAGGTATTGTACCCAGATGTGGTCTAGCTTTCACGCTAGCGATACAGTTAGTTCTATTATCTTGGATTACAGTGTATCTCATCCAGGCTAACCGGTCGTTTTTATCACTGTAACCTGTTTCTAATGCCAATTTATCTTCATAAATGAAGTTGGCCAGATAAAATATAGAGGGTAGGTCTATCTCTCGGGGCTAAAGGACTTTCAGTTAAATCTTTTTTCTTAACTTCAATAAAGAAATGCCCTATAGGATCAGTACCTGATACATCAGCTCCTATAGCATATAGTTCCTTATCCTTTCATTAGGATTTCAGAAGGTCAAAAATAACTAGTTACAGTTGGTGAAACTTGTACAGGGAGAGGTAAATTTCTTCATAATAATTAACTTTTCTTTTAAAAAAAAAATGGCAGACATCATGGAATATCCATAATCATTATGGGCTGTGATCCATTGGGCAGAAGACCATCACCTTTTCCCTAGGGTATTTACATCGATAATCCAAATGTATTTGTCTGAATATGCTGGTTTATAAGAAATCCCATACTTTAGGTTGACACACCTTGGACCCCCATAGGATACCTAAAATAACTAATAACATTTTGCCCTGTCTCCTCCCAGGCTCTGGATGTTTTCTTCACTGAAGTTTGAGACCAGTCACTTCTAATAAATGACTACCCTTTGTAATCAGTCTTTTATAGCCTAGGAGGATAGTGGCAATTCCCTAACTACCTTACAGTGTGATAAGTGTATCCAAGAGGTACGTTCGATTATCTTTACGGCCGTAGGTTCAGGTACAGGGTCACCTGGAATACAATTAGAGATAGAAACTTCCCTGTTAGTTAACATTTTTGCCATATATTCAACAAGTGTAAAATCTGATTTCTTATCCATCCTAGAGAATGGATTTAAATGTGGTATTACAAATGGTCTACCATACATCATTTTAAAAGGTGACAAACCTGATGCTGTCGGAGTCACATGCATATTTAGGACTACTGATGGTAAACAATCTACCCAATTCTTCCCAGTCTATTCCATTGTTTTCTTGAGTTTGTTTTTTAGCATCCTATTGTCACTGTATATTTTCTCAGGTATCCCAAACCTAGGTATTATCTCCTTTACCAATGCTTATCGACTGTGATAGCATCTGGGCTTGCTGTGGGGAATACTTTTACTCATTTGGTAAATACATTAATAATCACTAAACAATATTTCTTCCCTTTGAGTTTCGCATGAGAACCAAGGTCAAGGATAACTAACTTTAATAACATACAAAATCAGCATTAATATACTTGTCTTAAAGAGGCTCTGTCACCAGATTTTGCAACCCCTATCTGCTATTGCAGCAGATCGGCGCTGCAATGTAGATTACAGTAACGTTTTTATTTTTAAAAAACAAGCATTTTTGGCCAAGTTATGACCATTTTTGTATTTATGCAAATGAGGCTTGCAAAAGTCCAACTGGGCGTGTTTAAAGTAAAAGTCCAACTGGGCGTGTATTATGTGCGTACATCGGGGCGTTTTTACTTCTTTTACTAGCTGGGCGTTCTGACGAGAAGTATCATCCACTTCTCTTCAGAACGCCCAGGTTTTGGCAGTGCAGACACACAGCGTGTTCTCGAGAGATCACGCTGTGTCGTCACTCACAGGTCCTGCATCGTGTCGGACGAGCGAGGACACATCGTCACCAGAGGCTACAGTTGATTCTGCAGCAGCATCGGCGTTAGCAGGTAAGTCGATGTAGCTACTTACCTGCAAACGCTGATGCTGCTGCAGAATCAACTGTAGCCTCTGGTGCCGATGTGGCCGACACGATGCAGGACCTGGGGCAGGAAGTGAGTGACGTCACAGCGTGATCTCTCGAGAACACGCTGTGTGTCTGCACTGCCAGAAGCTGGGCGTTCTGAAGAGAAGTGGATGATACTTCTTGTCAGAACGCCCAGCTAGTAAAAGAAGTAAAAACGCCCCGATGTACGCACATAATACACGCCCAGTTGGACTTTTACTTTAAACACGCCCAGTTGGACTTTTGCAAGCCTCATTTGCATAAATACAAAAATGGTCATAACTTGGCCAAAAATGCTCGTTGTTTTAAAAATAAAAACGTTACTGTAATCTACATTGCAGGGCCTATCTGCTGCAATAGCAGATAGGGGTTGCAAAATCTGGTGACAGAGCCTCTTTAAAGGAACAATGTCTTTCTTATTCACTACATAAGAACAAGACGGGGTCTCCAGACAAGATGGCTGCTGCACAAAATAAACTCATTTAAACATTATTTCAATCACTCTCACATTTCCCCAAGCCAGGTACTTAAAAGAGGGCTTATCCCCCTTACAGACTTTATTTTCTTAGCTTGCTCTACGGTCAAACTTGTCTTGCATAATGCCAAAAAGGTCTATACAGTGGCAACAGGCTGGGCCAACTACTTGTCAAATGCCCCCTTGGGCAGCATTCAAAACATCAAACACATAATCTGTAACAGTTTCCAATCTGTCGGCCACTTTCTCTATATTATGAACATTTTTTACTGCTAAACATACTAATATTGGCAATAATCCAAACTTCTCCCTGGTACATATTGGTCATAATTGTTGCACTGTCACTTACTGTCCTAATGGGACTTTTACCCCTGCAGATATAATAAATTGTGGGCAGCATCTTTTTTAAACCTAAAGACACCCAGGTCACATAACTTCCGGGCTCTCATTACTGCCTTGTACTTCTTACTTATGTGTGACATAGGGCTGAGGAGGGAGGCCAATGTAGGAAATAAAGGGGTAGTTAGGTTAGAGAGGGGTCAGACTATATTGGTGGGGGGAGAAACAGACGGTGGGGAGAGGACTAGACAACAAGATAAGGAGATCCTTTCGTTACAAAACAGCAGTGAAAAATAAAAAGGCCCAAATGTCAAATAATCACATTTCTGATAGTGAAAGTGAAACATTTAAAGGCAAGTTAAAGTGTATGTTCACAAATGCCAGAAGTCTAGCAAGCAAAATGGGGGAGCTGGAGGCCTTAATACTGGAAGAAAATATAGATATAGTTGGTGTTGCTGAAACAGGGCAAATAGGAAAGGTGGTGGTGTATGTCTGTATGTGAGAAGCGATATGAAGGTGAGTGTAAATGAGACATTAGAGGGTGAAGACCGTGAGGAGGTTGAAACCTTGTGGGTGGAATTACAAAGCGAAGTAAACACTGAAAAAATTACTTTTGGTGTAATCTATAGACCCCCCAATATAACTGAAGAGATAGAAGGTCAAATATATAAACAAATGGAGCGGGCTGCACAGGCGGGTACTGTTGTGATAATGGGAGATTTTCATTATCGGGATATTAATTGGTGTCATGGTTCGGCTTCAACTGCAAAGGGGAGACATTTCCTTAACCTGTTGCAGGAAAATTTTATGTGCCAGTTTGTGGAAGACCCGACTAGAGGTGAAGCTCTGTTGGATCTGGTCATTTCTAATAATGCAGAGCTTGTTGGGAATGTCAATGTTCGTGAAAACCTCGGTAACAGTGATCACAATATAGTTACATTTTACCTATACTGTAAAAAACAAACGCAGGCTGGGAGGGCAAAAACATTTAATTTTAGGAAAGCCAATTTCCCCAGGATGAGGGCGGCAATTCAGGATATAGACTGGGAAGAACTAATGTCAAATAATGGGACAAATGATAAATGGGAGATTTTCAAATCTACTTTGGGTAATAGTGCAAAATGTATTCCTATAGGTAACAAGTATAAACGACTCAAATTAAACCCCACATGGCTTACACCTTCTGTGAAAGGGGCAATACATGACAAAAAAAGGGCATTTAAAAAATACAAATATGAGGGTACATCTGCAGCCTTTGTAAAATATAAAGAGCTTAATAAAATCTGTAAAAATGTAATAAAATCAGCAAAAATACAAAATGAAAGGCAGGTGGCCAAGGATAGTAAAACAAATCCTAAAAAATTCTTCAAGCATATAAATGCAAAAAAGCCCAGGTCTGAACATGTAGGACCCTTAGATAGTGGTAATGGGGAGTTGGTCACAGGGGATCAAGAGAAGGCAGAGTTACTAAATGGGTTCTTCCGCTCTGTATATACAACAGAAGAAGGAGCAGCTGATGTAGCCGCTGCCGGTGCTGTTAATATATCAGTTGATATACTGAATTGGATGAATGTAGATATGGTCCAAGCTAAATTAAATAAAATAAATGTACACAAGGCCCCGGGACCAGATGGGTTACACCCTAGAGTTCTTAAAGAGCTTAGTTCAGTTATTTCTGTCCCCCTCTTCATAATATTTAGAGAATCTCTCATGAGTGGTATAGTGCCAAGGGACTGGCGCAGGGCAAATGTGGTGCCTATTTTCAAAAAGGGCTCTAGGTCTTCGCCGGGTAATTTTAGACCAGTAAGCTTAACATCAATTGTGGGGAAAATGTTTGAGGGGCTATTGAGGGACTATATACAGAATTATGTGACAATAAATAGTATTATAAGTGACAGCCAGCATGGTTTTACAAAGGACAGAAGCTGTCAAACAAACCTGATTTGTTTTTATGAAGAGGTAAGCAGAAGCCTAGAAAGAGGGGCCGCTGTGGATATAGTGTTTTTGGACTTTGCAAAGGCATTTGACACTGTCCCTCATAGACATCTAATGGGTAAATTAAGGACTATAGGTTTAGAAAGTATAGTTTGTAATTGGATTGAGAATTGGCTCAAGGACCGAATCCAGAGAGTTGTGGTCAATGATTCCTACTCTGAATGGTCCCCAGTTATAAGTGGTGTACCCCAGGGTTCAGTGCTGGGACCACTATTATTCAACTTATTTATTAATGATATAGAGGATGGGATTAATAGCACTATTTCTATTTTTGCAGATGACACCAAGCTATGCAATATAGTTCAGACTATGGAAGATGTTTGTGAATTGCAGGCAGATTTAAACAAACTAAGTGTTTGGGCGTCCACTTGGCAAATGAAGTTTAATGTAGATAAATGTAAAGTTATGCATCTGGGTACGAAAAACCTGCAAGCATCATATGTCCTAGGGGGAGCTACACTGGGAGAGTCAATTGTTGAGAAGGATCTGGGTGTACTTGTAAATCATAAACTAAATTTCAGCATGCAGTGTCAATCAGCTGCTTCAAAGGCCAGCAAAATATTGTCGTGTATCAAAAGAGGCATGGACTCGCGGGACAGGGATGTAATATTACCACTTTACAAAGCATTAGTGAGGCCTCATCTAGAATATGCAGTCCAGTTCTGGGCTCCAGTTCATAGAAAGGATGCCCTGGAGTTGGAAAAAATACAAAGAAGAGCAACGAAGCTAATAAGGGGCATGGAGAATCTAAGTTATGAGGAAAGATTAAATGAACTAAACCTATTTAGCCTTGAGAAAAGACGACTAAGGGGGACATGATTAACTTATATAAATATATGAATGGCGCATACAAAAAATATGGTGAAAACCTGTTCCATGTAAAACCCCCTCAAAAAACAAGGGGGCACTCCC
Source organism: Rhinoderma darwinii (assembly GCF_050947455.1). NCBI lineage: Eukaryota > Metazoa > Chordata > Amphibia > Anura > Rhinodermatidae > Rhinoderma > Rhinoderma darwinii. The sequence continues at coordinate 392,219 of NW_027461658.1, forward strand.
TCCGTCTGGAGAAAAAAAGGTTCAACCTGCAGAGGCGACAAGCCTTCTTTACTGTGAGAACTGTGAATCTATGGAATAGCCTACCACAGGAGCCGTCACAGCAGGGACAGGAGACACCGCAGGAGCTGGTCACAGCAGGGACAGTAGATGGCTTTAAAAAAGGCTTAGATAATTTCCTAGAACAAAAAAATATTAGCTCCTATGTGTAGAAATTTTTTACTTCCCCTTTCCCATCCCACTTCCCCTTTCCCATCCCTTGGTTGAACTTGATGGACATGTGTCTTTTTTCAACCGTACATACTATGTAACTATGTAACAACAACCAGTGACCTTCACCTCATACCTCCACATAAAACACCTCAAGTTGTTATTCACAATATTATGGCATATTACATACATTATAATTCTAAACCTCAGACAATAGGGTCTCAACTAAGAAAATAATACTATCAACAATCTTATACTATCACCCCTCAGGTTTGGGCCCCATCAGTTCATTGACAAGTCCTGTACATCAATCAAACAAACAAACAAACAAACACTTTTTGTATAAGAAAAACTTTTCTGTCCCTCTGGACAGGGCACCTAGACTGGGTACATTTTATGTCACACTTGTTACTCTCTTCAGGAGGATTTGTACCTTGATCTGAGCTGATTTACCTGTTATAGCTCCTACCCACAGAAATATTGACAGATACTATATGTTTATCTGACAATTTTTTTCTTAACCAAATTTTTCTTACCTACTTTGAGATTCAAATTAACACCCCCTATATACATACCTAATATCTTAGGAAGCTAAAAATTATGTTTGGCGAATTTTAAACAAAATTTTTAGAGGAGTTAGTAAAGCCATATTCCGTGAACACTTTAGATATAATTTCTACCATCCCACCTGTTGAGACATGCCTTGTCCGATGGCTCAATATAACTGCATATCTGAATAAGTTTCTGGGTAGGATGTATTTGTTCTTACAAGATCCATCTACAAAACGTATAAGATCACTATTTGGTAGTGGAGTATCTTTAAGATCTGATCTTGGTAACACTTCTCTGCTATGGAGGATAGGCAATCATGTGGTTCACCATTCTCCGCAGAAGGCATCAAGGATTTAAAGTGGTAAATTTTTCTATCATAAATAACACTAAGGTGGCGGAAGCTCGTATAGCTTCTGCAGTGGCTGCAACTGATTGAACACTGGAAAATAAGGCTCCAGCTACTGGGTCGAGTTTTGATGAGTAGTAAGCTAGAGGTCTATGCTTTCCCCCATACTCCTGTGTTAGCACTGAAGTCATGTATCCATTTTTATAATCTGCAGTTTGAATAAAGGGTTTTGAATAATCAGGTAGTCCAAGCACTGAAGATCCCACAAGAACCTGTTTTATCTGGAAAAAAATTGCCTCCTCAGCTTCAGGAGTCCATTTAATGGAATCCTGGGCTGCAAGTGGTTCCTCATAAATCAAACACATCAATGGTCCTGTAATAGCAGCATAATTGGCTATCCAACTCCTGCAGAAGTTAGTCATACCCAAAAAGGACATCATTTGCCTTTTTGTCAGAGGTTTCGGTGCTTGGAGTATTGCTGACTTTCTTCCTTCATACAGATGTTTAACGTCTTGGGTAATATGGTGTATGGAATGCCTGTGTGTTGCCGAGGCTAGTAAGTATATGCCCTAGTACTTCTCCTGTGAAGTGAGTTCCTCTGTAACTCTCAATTACTTCAGGGACCCCATATCGGCATACTATTTCCCTAGCAGTGTTTTTAGCTATGTTTTTGGTTACTGGCCATGCCTCAGGCCAGTTTGAAAACACGTCAGTACATATGAGGACATAATTATATACACAGGACATATTTATATACACCTACCTCGGGTAGCTGTATGTAGTCCACCTGCAGTCGCTGGAAGGGGTAATCAGGGCGAGGCGTGTGCTTACTGGGTGTTCTTGTCATTTTACCAGGGTTGTGTCTGACGCATGTCAGGCAACCCTCTACATGTCGAGCAGCTGTGTTCTGAAATCCAGGGGCAAACCAGTGTTGTATTGATTTGTCTGCTGCAGTCAGAAAGCCTCTTGCTCACCATAACCATGTGCGACTCCAAAGGTGTTCCTCGAGTCTGTATAGACATTCACCCTTTTACCTGTGTCCATCTTACATGCTTCTGTGAGTGCCATGAGTTCTGCCTCTTTGGCAGAGCTGCTGGAGGGCAGTGACTTTTGTAGCACTGTCTTACCTTCCTGCACTACTGCATACCCGGTGGTGAAATGTCCCGTCTGCTCATTCCAGTATCTGGATCCGTCTACAAAATACATCAGTGACACCTGGTAACCCTTGGGATTCAAGTTGCATTAAACTGTGACAATCAGGCTCATGTTCCATATCAAACAAGACATTGTAATTTGCAAGTTCGTATGTTAAAGGGGTTGTCCGAGATAACAGAATATTTTTAATAACACCATTAAATCATTTAAGTTAAAAAAATAAATACATTTGTAATATACTTACGTTTTCCAAAGTGGCCCCGTTTCCAGATCCTGCCGTCGGGAACTTGATTGTTGACGTCTCTCTCTGCTCCGGCTCTGCTGCTTTGTTGATCTTGAATTCTTGCCGGGTACACGACACGTCACTTGTGACGTGGTGTGTATCGGCTTGTTCTGGTGTAACGCGCATGCGCGGTCCCTGCTGTTATCTCGAGAACAGCAGGGACTGCGAGAACAGCAGTGACAGCGCATGCGCGTTACTGCATGTGAAGCAGAAGAAGCCGATCTACACCACGTGACAAGTGACGTGTCGTGTACCATCCGAGGTCTCGCTGGTGCGAGACCATGTGATCGGGATACGACACAACAGTGGAGGCGGCTGAAAAGGTGACGTCAGAGCTCAAGTGACCAGAAGGAAGAAGCAGCCAGAGCGGAGAACAGAAGCAAGATTGCACGGGTAAGTATATTATGCCATTTTTAATATGTGTAATGTATTTCTAACTGTACTTAAAAAAAAAATCTCGGACAACCCCTTTAAGGGTCTGGCACCCCCCCCCCTTTCCCCTCCTTTCTCTACAACCATAGGCATAGTAATGGCTGTATGGGACTGGGCGGTTTTGGATAACAGTAAACCTATGGGAAACCTATGGGAAAAATACAACAATAATGAGACTGTTTACTGAGCACATATGTCAACAGAGATACAACACAAAAGCAAATTATCAACATATTGCAATAGACAAGTGGTGTTCGGGGGACCACTTATCCAACAGCTCTTTCATTGCACAGATGACAATATCAGGGGAATGTGCTGTACCCTGAGGAAACACCAGCCAGGCATACTGTGGTGTTATAGGTAAGAGAATCAAAAGTAGGTTACTAGGAGGTAATTTCATAACTCCCTCTGACACAGAAGATACATCTGATTTGCATAGGATATGCAGATCTTTGGCCATCAAAGGATGTCCACTGTCTGACAAATGTTTAATTGGCTCTTTCCTCACCAAGGTGCGAGATGTGCTGATTAAGGATTTGTCACTAGGGCTGACCAAACATCCTGACCAAACATCTAAAGCTATGCAAATGGATGCCTGTGGTGTGTCTGTCTGTGGACCAGGAGAAACATGGGAGAATGGCATGGTGTTCAAAGAAAGTATGATACATCAAGGCAAACCCCGTCATAATTTATATTTGTAATGACCCACATAGCTAGTTATGATCAGGGAAAATAGCCCTCATATATATGTCAAATTCAGATCCCTACACTCAGAGGAACTACCTGGGATTGGCTATTGGCTAAAAACATGGGCCTCTTATAGTGGTGTTTGATATGCCCTGGTTGGTAAATGTCTGCACAGGTGAATGCAGGTAATATTATATTTCTAGGGGATTCCTGCAAGGACACATGATCACTTTTATGTTTCTCTATAGAAATACAACTGTGTAATGGGAGGAGTACCCTTCATTATCATATGAACAGCCTCCTCTCAGTGACATCACCAGCCAGTGAACTGGAGGGAAAAAACTGGGTTTAAAATGCCATGAGAAGTGAGGGTCAGTGTCAGTCGTTGGGGATCCATATCTCGGTTGGAGTGACTGCCCATATTTTCAGTTGTCCCCACAGCCAGGATATCGCCGCTGTACATCAGTAAGGTTTTGTTCTGTTTCTTTTATCCCTTTTATTTTCATAAACTGTTTGATTGCATTGTAACTGTATGTATATTTTTTATCTTTTATTCTGACAACTATTTTATGTATTGCACTGCACTATTGTGTATTAAATCTGAAATATTTATAAGTCTCTTCCTTGTAGTCTTACAGAACTTAATCTTCCGAAGGTGAGGAACGTTACCTGTATTTTATGTTCAATTTAGATAACCTGTGTTATAGGAACTGGTGTAAAGGGAACATAGAGACGTAGGCCCCTATTGCCTAGATAAGTATAGGTGGTGGTAGCATACTGTGGTATAAATTATTGGGGTGTTGGAAACTACAGGAGTAATTTAGCATAATCCTGTCATCTAGTGTAGGTGGGCGTGGATTTATGAGGTAAATTAATAAACTCAGTAGTGTAGTTCACCCCTGTGACGTGACCTGAGATCGGCGATCGTCACAGATTGGTGGCAGCGGTGGGATAGTGTTATTGTCATTTACACTGTTAAAGACGTTAAGTGTTTTGTTTAAGAAATTAACCTTTACACTTAAGGGCTGGAGTATCTTTGAAAATAATACAACAGTCCACAAGGAAGAACTCAGTGCATACTATTTGTCAGCTAACATACATACGTGCAAAACAGTTTCCCTTCCCCTTCTTGTTTTTTCTTTTCTTTCTTTTATTTTGAAAAAACCGCTGATAAGATGGCAGAGGTGTATAGAAATAAGAGGAAAGATGAACTGCTAGTCCTCTGTGAGGAGAGAAGGCTGGACGGAACGAACAAAAGTAAAGCGGATCTGATCCAAGCGTTGGTGGCAGATGATACACAGCTCCACCATTCCGAGGGACCAGAGCAGGAAACTTCAGCCTCAGAGGAACGGACAGGAGACTCCAGTCAGGAACTGGCTGGGCATGGCAGTACCAGCAGTACCAGGTCTCAAAACGGTATGGAGTCTTCTCTTTCTCTAATCCTCCAGCAGATTGGCAACTGTGATCCGAATATGCGGATGCAACTGGTGATGCAAGAGCGCCAAGCAGAGCGAGAAGCTGCACAACGCCAAGCAGAGTTTGCACAACGCCAAGCAGAGTTTGCAGAACGTCAAGCGGAGCGAGAAGAACGCCAGGCAGAGCGGGAGTACCAGCTCAAGTTGACCCAAATGCAGCTGCCAAGTGCTTCCTCCTCGCCTCAGAGTGAGTCCACAGGCACAATCAACCTTAAACCCCGTCTAGAGCGTTTCCCTGTCATGGAGAAAGACGGCGATCTGGATGTTTATTTGAAAGGTTTTGAAAAGGTCTGCAGACAATTCCAACTGCCACCTGCAGACTGGGCTAAGTATCTGACTCCAGGGCTGAAAGGCAAAGCTCTGGAGGTGTTTGCAGCCCTGCCCACAACTATCGATCAAGATTATGAGGCTATTAAAAAGGCCTTAATCCAATGATTTAACCTCACCCCAGAGGTATACAGGAAACGATTTCGGGCTTTGCAGCGCACGGGTACTGACAGTTACTCAGACCTGGCCGATGGACTAAAGATCCACTTCAGGCAGTGGACGCAGGGATTAGCTGTCAACACCTTTGAAGATTTGGAGGATCTGATGATCCTGGACCAGTTTCTCCACACCTGTCCTATGGAAGTACGACAGTTTATTTTGGACCGTGAGCCCAAGACCCTGGATAAAGCTGCCCAGATAGCGGATGTATATGCCGCCAACAGAGCGCCAGAGGCGCGAAAGCCTGCTGTTCCAGGCTGGAAAGGGGGAAAGCCCCCTATTAACACTTTTGCCCCTACTCGCAGATCACCAGGAGGTGTTGCCCCTGCCCCACTTCCCAGGCCTGCTGTTGATAATCGCAGGTGTTTTGGATGCAACCAAGTGGGGCATATCAGCACTGCTTGCCCAGAGAAGAGGAAAACTACCCCTTTGCCCAAACCATCTATTTTGTCCCCAGCAGTTTTGTTTGTGGGTGGGAGGGAGAGGGCATCTTGTGACAATTTACAAGCGGTCACTGTGGGCAAGACGGTTACCATGGGACTGAGGGACACTGGTGCCGAAATGACTCTTGTCCACCCAGAGCTTGTTTCTTCAGAAGACATTATCCCAGGAAAAACTCTAACTGTTTCTGGAGTTGGTGGTGTGATCCCGGCCTTACCCATGGCACGAGTTTACCTGGATTGGGGGGCGGGAAGAGGGATGATGGATGTGGGAGTGACGGATAAAATCCCCACTAATGTGTTACTAGGAACCGATCTGGGACGTTTAGTCTCCAGATATATTTCTTCAGACCATGAGGAGGACTCTAGCGTACTTGCTGCCCCATGTGTGTCACCGCAGGTAGTATATGATAATAATGAAACTGTCAATACTAAGGAATGTGATGACCCTGTGTCCAGCAATGTTATAGAATTACATAATGTTACTGTGCTTAGTGATAGCCTAGACTCATCTAACAATGCATTGGATATAGACTGTATAACTAGCAATGATGTAGGTGATTGTAAAGCGTCAGATAATGATTTGTGTGTAGATTTAGTAGCGGGAAACGTCATAAACATGCATGAAATCCCTGTCACATGCACACACACACCAGTTCACCAAGACGGGGAGAAGGTTGTGTCCATTTCTCCTGTGACGCGCAGTCAGGGTGCCTGTAACACAAACCTGGGTTCTGGGCCCCCTACTGTGTCTGCTGCAGAGGAAGTGGGGACAGCTGACAGCCCGCAGCCAGCGGCAGAAGTTAGTCAGAATGTGTTGCTATCAGCCAGTACAGACGCAGAATGTCAGTTGTTTCAGACGGCCCTACGCACTGACGATAGTCTGCAGAAGCTGCGACAGCTGGCTGATCGGACCCCAGAGGAGGGGGACACTGAAAAAATAACCTGGGACCAGGGGAGACTGTATAGACAAAGTATTTCCACTGACCCCCAGCAGGATGTATTAAAAGACAGGCAACTAGTGGTGCCACGTCAGTTCAGGGAACAACTCCTGCGGGTGGCTCATGAAATACCACTAGCTGGTCACCTAGGGATAAGTAAGACTAAGAGTCGCCTAAAACACAACTTTTACTGGCCTGGCCTGGGGAATGATGTGACAGATTACTGCCGTTCCTGTAATGTGTGCCAAAGGATGGGGAAGTCGGGACCTGTGCACCGGGCCCCCCTTATTCCTTTGCCCATAATTGATGAGCCTTTTCGACGGATTGCTGTGGATCTGGTAGGGCCCTTGGCCATACCCAGCAGTTCTGGAAAGCGCTTTATCCTGACGGTAGTGGATTATGCCACACGTTACCCAGAAGCCATAGCATTATCCTCCATCAGGGCTGATAAGGTAGCAGACGCCCTTCTGACCATATTTTCCCGTGTAGGATTTCCCAGGGAGATGCTCACAGATCAGGGGACCCAGTTTATGTCAAATTTGATGCAGTGCCTCTGTAAGAAAATACAGGTGCAACACCTGGTGGCCAGCCCTTACCATCCTCAGACTAATGGTCTGTGTGAAAGGTTTAACGGGACCCTCAAGCAGATGCTACGAATGCTTGTGGTGTCCCAAGGGCGAGACTGGGAGCGTTATCTCCCGCACCTGCTATTTGCTTACAGAGAGGTACCGCAGGCATCAACCGGTTTCTCACCCTTTAAGCTCCTGTATGGAAGGAGGGTACGGGGACCCCTAGATCTCATGAAAGAAGCATGGGAGGGAGAATTGGTTACACCAGAGGTCTCTGTGATAGATTATGTCTTGAAATTCAGAGAGAGGATGCAGGAACTGACAGGCCTAGTACATGAGAACATGGTGCAGGCACAGGCAAGTCAGAAGAGGTGGTATGATAGGAATGCCCGAGAGAGAGTGTATGCGGTGGGTCAGAAGGTATGGGTACTGGTCCCTATGGCCCAAAACAAACTCCAGGCGGCATGGGAAGGCCCATATCCAATTCATCAACGCCTCAACGATGTGGACTACGTAGTCACGATCGATCATGTTCGCAAGAAACACAAAGTTTTTCATGTGAATATGATCAAGGCGCATTATGACCGGGATATGTGCGCTCTGCCAGTCTGCAGTTTTCCAGAGGAGGGAGAAAGTGAAACACTGCTGCATTTAGTGGCTTCCGCAAAGGAGATAGGATCCATTGAGGATGCCGTAGTCAATTCACAGCTGTCTGAGGGTCAGAAGTTCCAGCTGCAGGTGCAGCATCCCAGAAGATACCCTTCTGGTTCCCTGTTATTTGTATGTCATGCATTGTATGTGTTTTACATGTCTTTATTATTTTTCACACAGTGTGCTGTTCACCAGCTGAAGAGTAGGATGAAGGTATCAGTGGGGAGCCACTAGAGGGTGCATTGTACATCTAGCATTGTTTGAAAAGGGGGTGGAGCCTGGCTACAGCCCGAGAGCCTCACTCTGACTCTGTCTCACAGTCTACACAGAGGAGTCGGGTCGTGTCTGTGAGGAGACAGACATGTCTGCTAGCTGCTCTGACACAGCAGATTAATACAATCCTTTCAACTGGCAACAGGTCTCAGCACCTGCAGCCCAATGCAAGAGGAGGAACAGTAAGGAGATTGTAACCAGCATATCATCTCTATCATCACCACAGCAAGTATTATTTAGCTGAAAAGCTGTCTGTCTGTTTCTGAGGAGAAGTCTATATAATATTGGGCCTCAGAACTCCTGCTGGCGCTGTTACCGGTTCTGCCGCACGCCACAATTAATATAAGAAGTGTCTATCAAGTCACTCAACTACAACCCTCATCACTGAGAAAAGTGAGTTCATTTATTACACACGCTGCTGGAAAAGTGAATGATTTCTAGATATAGCTGGAAATTGAAACCCTCATTGGTCACCCAATGGTCCCTTCTTCCCCTCAACTGTTGAAGTGGACAGAAGATAACGTGCCTCCATTTTGGAAGACTGTATAAAGTTCTTCAGTAAACGTGAGTTATTCAAATCCCCTGTGTCGTCTGGTCCCTGCACTGCATAACATCAAGGGCACCCCACATACCACCTTGCCAGGCGCACACATACTACTACCACCATCACGGGAGTTGCTACGGGGGAAAAGACTATCACCACCATCATCCATAGTGCAGCCCCCCTGTCACTGTGCCAGCCCGAGAAGGAGCGAGGGAGGAGAGGTAGAGATTCCTACAGATACCTCAGGCCATATACCGTGCACTTCACTACTGCTCCCATCCTCCTGGGAAGCTCTTCCTCGTGGTTGCTGCATATAAACTTTGGCGTCACGAACAGGATACGTTTAAATCTCATGTGGGCCCCAAACCAGAGAGACTTTGTCCCAAAGCCCTGGTCCCCACCGTACAAAGCTGCAACCGCAGCTGCAAGAGACTATTTCAGCCCCAAAAGTGGTTAAAATCACTGTTTCCCGGCAGTTCCAGCCCAAAAGGGGTTAATCCGCCATTTTACCTCACAATATCCAGCACAGGCAAGAGGGAACGGCCGAAAACTGCTAGGCGCCGCCATCTTGGATGAGTGAAGCCTCTGCACGGCACCTCCACCGCGGATGCCCTGCAACCAGCAACTCTCCCAAAAACATCACAGGAGAGCAACGGAACAGCCCGGTAACAAAGTACAGCCCAGAGGGAAGCAACAGCATACCATCGGTGAGTCCCGATTCAATTGGCCATCAAGTTAACCCCTGCTGTACCACCACCGGTGCCCAATAAAAAACCCCGGGAGCATCCTGGACATCACTCCGGACCCAATAAAAAGTCCGGGAGCACCTTTAACAAGACCCCCGACTCAGTTAAAAGTCCGGGAGCGCCAATAATAGACATTGGAAAAATTTAAAGGGACAGTAACAATGTCGGACTCAAGTGACACGGAAGAGCCCGGTCTCAGCACGGTCACTACACTGGCCATGACAGAAAGAACAACACCTGCTGCAGCACCCTGCATCATGCCGCTGTCCATGCCCTACTATGCAGGGGCCCCATGGCTGCCCCACTACAAAGGTGAACCACACACCTTAAAAGACTTTAGAAAAAAGATGCTTGCCATGTTCCGCCTCTACCCCATTCCAGAAGAACAGAAGGTAGAGATTTTAATGGGACAACTACAAGATGTGGCCCTAAAAGAAGTGGAGTCCTGGCCATGTATCCAAAAGAAGGCTGTGGATCAGATCCTGGTCCAGCTACGTACCACCTTTGAGCCCAAATCCATCTCTGAGCTCAGGATGAAGTTCATGGACAGAGTTCAGCAACCAGGTGAGACACTCCGAAATTTTGCTCTTTCCTTACAGGAGACCATGAGGGCCATGATACAAGCCGACCCCCATGAGGCTGAAAAAGCAGACAGAATCCTGAGGGAGCAGTTCATTGAAGGAGTCGCCTCAGATTCCATGAGTCATCAACTACAAATGATGTCCGTCCAGAACCCTGACAGCACCTTCCATGAGTTTAAAGAACTGGCCATAGAGGTACTAGAAAGAAGGCCCAGAAGAAGAACAGTCAGGGCTACCACCCCTCTTAAAGAGGCAGAAGAGGAACCTGCCCCAGTAGCACCACATCCAACACCTTGCAAGCCCATCACCTACCAGGCTACACAGGCTCAAATCACAGCTGGAGGAGATCAGTACCAAGATCAACTGAAACTCATTGCCAAAAGCCTGGAGCAAGTCTGCCAACGACTGGAGAATCTAGAAGCCAGCTCTCCAGTAAAATGTGAGCTGCCAACATCTAGAGACAGTTATCCAAATAGTCCTAGCAAGGGCTACCGCAATAGTCCCAACAAAACGTCGACAGATCGCTTTGATGAACATGGGAGACCTGCCTGCAGACACTGCCATAAGATAGGTCACCAAGAACGTCAATGCTGGGCGTTAAACGGACGTCTCCCGAGGCAGAGGACCATTCCTCGGGAGGAGAAATAATAGGTCCCAAAGATCCAAAATGGCTGCCACGGTTTGTCGGACCTCGTCCAGAAGTTACCATCCGCATCAATGGAGTACCATTTGCTGCCCTCCTGGATACGGGATCCCAAGTGACAACCATCCAGCAGGCCGCCTTTGAACAACACTGGAGTAGCGAGATCCTGATGCAACCTCCAGAAGCCTGGTTAGACGTCATCGCTACCAACGGCCAGTCCCTACCTCTGCACGGGTACTGGGAGCCTACTGTCCAAGTGGGAGGAGTGCACTTACCTCAGCAAGGAGTCCTCGTGATCAAAGTTAAAGATCAAGGACAACCCACAGTAATTCTGGGAATGAACATCCTAAAGCACTGCTATGAAGAAATGCTAGAGGCCCTACGACAATCCGTCCCCAAGGCTTCCCAGGCTGCCCAGAAGGTAATACACAAGACCATCCGTGTACTGGCTGCCCAACAGCGATTCACCAACGCCAGAGGAGAGATCTGCAGAGCTCGCATCAAGGACCACCATCCAGTAACCCTAAAACCTGGCACAGAAACACTGCTATGGTGTCGGGCCCGTTCAGGCCTACAAGGACTTGACTACCAAGCCCTAGTGGAACCAATACCACTAGATGAACATCCAATGGTTATGGCTGCCCGAAGTTTAGTGACTGTGGTCGAAGGGAAAGTACCCATCCGTCTTCTCAACTTAGGAGACCATTCAGTAACCCTGAGGAAGTACTACCCTGTAGCACAGCTGTCCCAACTCAGTGTGCAAGACCTGGTGGACATTCCAACTGTCACCGCTAAACAGGCTGCACAGCAACTAAAGACGTCAGAAGAAGCACCAGTAACACCCTGGTGGGGAGAAATCCATGTGGGAACTGCAACAACACCTGCCTACCAGATCCAAGGAGTACTTGAAGTGGCTCAGGATAACCATGAAGCCTTCAGTAAGCATCCTCTGGACCATGGGAGAGCAAAAGACATTGAGCACACTATTCCCACTGGTACTCATCCTCCCATTAAGGAAAGACACAGGCCTATACCACCTGCCCTATACCAAGACGTGAAACAAATGATCCACGACATGAAAGAGGCCAAAGTCATCCAAGAAAGTCACAGCCCCTGGGCTGCACCACTAGTTCTTGTCAGGAAGAAAGATGGCAACCTTCGCTTCTGTGTGGATTACAGAAAAATTAATAATATTACCCACAAGGATGCCTATCCTCTTCCAAGGATTGAAGAATCTCTGACAGCCCTGGGATCAGCTGCCTACTTCTCTACACTGGATCTCACAAGTGGTTACTGGCAAGTACCAATGTCTCCAGCTGATAGGGAGAAGACAGCCTTCACCACCTCAATGGGCTTATTCGAGTTCAATTGCATGCCCTTCGGACTGTGCAATGCTCCTGGAACATTCTAAAGGCTGATGGAAAGATGCCTAGGTCACAGGAACTTTGAGACTGTGCTCCTATACCTGGATGACGTCATAGTCTACTCCAAGTCCTATGAAGATCATCTCAAGCATCTAGCTGAAGTGTTCCAGGTCCTAACCAAAAATGGCTTAAAAATCAAACCCTCCAAGTGTCACCTCCTCCAACCTCAAGTCCAGTACTTGGGACATATAGTGAGCGCAGAAGGCATAAAGCCAGATCCTGAGAAGATCGCTGCTGTCCACAGTTGGCCTACACCTACCACTGTGAAGGAAGTAAGAAGCTTTCTCGGATTTGCCGGGTACTACCGGAGATTCATTCCTCATTTTGCCCGCATCGCTGAACCGCTACAAGAACTCTTGAGGGGGCACCCTAAAGAACACTTGAAGAGGAGAATTCCCATTAACTGGAAAGAAGAACAAGAAATTGCCTTCCAGTTACTGAAAAGATTATTGACTGAACCACCCATTCTGGGCTACCCAGATTACAGCCTGCCCTTCCATCTTTACACAGATGCAAGCAACCAAGGACTTGGTGCAGTGCTGGCCCAACAACAAGGAGACAAAGAAAGAGTGATCGCCTATGCAAGTAGAGCACTCAAAGGAGCTGAAAGAAACGATCAGAACTATAGTTCCTTCAAGCTGGAGTTCCTTGCATTGGTCTGGGCCGTCACAGAGAAGTTTAAGGACTACCTTGCCGCTTCTTCCTTCACTGTCTTCACAGATAACAACCCGCTAGCACACCTGAACACCGCAAGGCTGGGAGCCTTAGAACAGAGATGGGCTTCACGATTAGCAAATTACAACTTCGTGGTCAAATACAGAACAGGCAAGTCCAACATCAATGCGGATGCCTTGTCCCGCCTGCCTACAGGAGAAGACCCGGAGAATCCTGATGATGACAACCACAAAGAGGAAGTAGAGATGCCTGCATTCTACAACCGCTTTGCAGATCCTGATGCTATCAATAACAAAACCCAGGTACATTGTTCTTCCCAACAGGCCAAGAAGCAGTCACCAGAACGAGAACAATGGGCCCTTTTGCAAGCTGAGAGCAGAGTGATTGGAGATATCCTAGACTACCTGGATACCAAAAAAATACCCATTAGAATCCGCCGAGGCAACACAAACCCAGAACTACTTCGCCTTTGGAGACAAAGGAAACGTCTCTTTGAAGAGAATGGTCTGCTGCTGAGGAGAGTGCTGGATCCCATCACCAGTAATCGGCTGCACCAAATTGTCATCCCAAGGAGAGATGCCAAAGTTGTCCTTGAGGCATACCACAACAAGTCTGGACACTTTGGAGTTCAAAAGACAGAAGCTACAATTCGCAGAAGATTCTATTGGATCGGAATTAGAGGTGATGTCGAGAAATGGTGTCAAGAATGTACTGCTTGTGCCTTAGCAAGAGGAGAGAAGCCAAACCAAAAGGCCCCTCTGCATCCTATCGTGAGTCATCGACCGCTGGAGATCGTGGCCATCGACCATGTGAAAATGGAGCCAAGTAGAACAGGATACACCTATGCCATGACCATCATCGACCATTACACCAAATTCACAGTCGCAGTACCAGTAAAGGACTTGACAGCAAAGACCACCGCTGCAGTCTTCCTAAAAACTTTCCTTCTACCCTATGGCTGTCCTGAGAAGATCTTGACAGATAGAGGTTCTGCATTTGAATCCCAACTATTTCAGGAACTTTGTCAGCTGTACAACTGTAAGAAACTAAGAACAACCGCTTACCATCCCCAAGGAAATGGGTTGTGTGAGAAGATGAACCAGATTCTGATTGAGATGCTCAGAACTTTACCGCCTCATCAGAGAGCTGTCTGGCCAAATCATTTGCCTGAGTTGGTGTACATCTACAACAACACTATGCAAGCCTCCACAGGTTACACCCCATACTTCCTATTGTTCGGAAGACAAGGAAAGCTGCCTTCAGACATTTCATTGAATGTGTCCGTTCCAGATGACTTGAACCCTCTACCAACCACAGAGTGGGTGAGTGAACACCAAAGACGCATGGCTGATGCAAATGAAATTGTTGAAGCTAGGATGGAAGAAGCGAGAAAGAAGCAACAACATGATTATGACCAACATGCTAATGCTAAACCCTTTCAAGTTGGAGACCTTGTCTGGTTGAAAAACTTTCAAAGAACCAGCAAATTGGACACTAAGTGGGAAAGAATCCCTTATACCATCAAGGCTGTCCCATACCAAGGAACAGATATCTATGAGATCCAAAGAGATGGTAAACAACCGCAAATTGTCCACCGTAACAGGCTTAAACTGTGCCTACAAGATCAACAGTTGCCTACCATTGAACAGGAAATATCAATTGAAGAACCAGTTGCAATTGATCTACCAGAAGTAACTGAAGCTATTGAAGCAACAACTACTGAGTCCTCAACTCAAGAGCCACACTTGGACATAAAGAACCCACTGAGTTGGTGGTTTACCCCAATTTTGTCATTCCTTGCACCTGATCCTACACCTACAGTGTCTACAACTCACACAGAGGACAGATCACATCATGTACCTGCTGTTGTTGTACCTGAACCTGTCAGGAGATCAGAGAGAACCACTAAAGGAGTGAAACCAGTTCGCTATAGGGATTGAATATAATTGCAAGTAGGGAACAAGAAAGACTCTTATGTTCTAGAGCCCCTTCTTCATTTCTTCATTTATTCCTATCCAAGTTAGGCCGAAGCCTACCAACCCTTGTTACGTTCAAGAGGGAATATCCCCATAGACTCTGACGTACCAGAGCCCCTCATATCCTAAGTGCCATAAACTGTTGGACACTGCCGCTCATCTTGACTTGAGACTTCTGCCCCTCATCTTCCAACTGTTACAGAAGAAATCTTCGCCCCTATTCCCCCTTCGAGAGTCAAGAATACAGAAATACAATGTTATTAAGATGTTTGCATTTCATGTTAACCCTTTTTACATCTTTTAGGCTGTTCATATCCAAGAAAACGACGAGGACGTCTTGTCTTAAGTCCGGGAGTATGCAGCATCCCAGAAGATACCCTTCTGGTTCCCTGTTATTTGTATGTCATGCATTGTATGTGTTTTACATGTCTTTATTATTTTTCACACAGTGTGCTGTTCACCAGCTGAAGAGTAGGATGAAGGTATCAGTGGGGAGCCACTAGAGGGTGCATTGTACATCTAGCATTGTTTGAAAAGGGGGTGGAGCCTGGCTACAGCCCGAGAGCCTCACTCTGACTCTGTCTCACAGTCTACACAGAGGAGTCGGGTCGTGTCTGTGAGGAGACAGACATGTCCGCTAGCTGCTCTGACACAGCAGATTAATACAATCCTTTCAACTGGCAACAGGTCTCAGCACCTGCAGCCCAATGCAAGAGGAGGAACAGTAAGGAGATTGTAACCAGCATATCATCTCTATCATCACCACAGCAAGTATTATTTAGCTGAAAAGCTGTCTGTCTGTTTCTGAGGAGAAGTCTATATAATATTGGGCCTCAGAACTCCTGCTGGCGCTGTTACCGGTTCTGCCGCACGCCACAATTAATATAAGAAGTGTCTATCAAGTCACTCAACTACAACCCTCATCACTGAGAAAAGTGAGTTCATTTATTACACACGCTGCTGGAAAAGTGAATGATTTCTAGATATAGCTGGACAATTGAAACCCTCATTGGTCACCCACTGGTCCCTTCTTCCCCTCAACTGTTGAAGTGGACAGAAGATAACGTGCCTCCATTTTGGAAGACTGTATAAAGTTCTTCAGTAAACGTGAGTTATTCAAATCCCCTGTGTCGTCTGGTCCCTGCACTGCATAACATCAAGGGCACCCCACATACCACCTTGCCAGGCGCACACATACTACTACCACCATCACGGGAGTTGCTACGGGGGAAAAGACTATCACCACCATCATCCATAGTGCAGCCCCCCTGTCACTGTGCCAGCCCGAGAAGGAGCGAGGGAGGAGAGGTAGAGATTCCTACAGATACCTCAGGCCATATACCGTGCACTTCACTACTGCTCCCATCCTCCTGGGAAGCTCTTCCTCGTGGTTGCTGCACAGGAGGTACTTAACCCCTTCCTTGCCACTTTTACAGGGAGACCTGGGAGAACTCCGCTAGCAACTCACCATGTAGACACGGGGCATCACCAACCTGTTAGGCAAGCAGCTTATAGAGTTTCCCTAGAAGTGAGGGCTGACATGAAGAAAGAAATAGAGGAAATGTTAGGGCTGGGCGTGATCCAGGAGTCTCAAAGTGCCTGGGCATCACCTGTAGTGCTTGTCCCCAAAAAGGACAAGACAACACGATTTTGCGTGGACTACAGGAAGTTGAATACCATCACTGTGTTTGATGCGTATCCAATGCCCCGCATAGATGAGCTTTTGGATCAGCTAGCCGGTGCCCGGTACCTAACAATTATGGATTTAAGTCGGGGGTATTGGCAAATCCCTATGTCCGTGGAAGCGCAGGAGAGGTCCGCTTTCATCACCCCCTTTGGACTCTATGAGTCCAAGGTAATGCCCTTTGGTATGAAAAATGCTCCTGCCACATTCCAGCGCTTGGTGAACAAGCTGTTAGAGAAGTTTGAAGGGTTTGCTGTCGCTTACCTGGATGACATTGCTGTATTCAGTCAGACCTGGGAGGATCACCTGACCCACCTGTCACAGGTGCTCAGGCGTATCCAGGATGCAGGACTGACCATCAAGCCTGGAAAGTGTCAAATCGGCATGACCGAAGTGCAGTACCTCGGGCACAAGGTGGGTGGAAGGACACTAAAGCCAGAGCCAGGAAAGGTTGATGCAAATTCTGCCTGGCCCACTCCTAAGACCAAAAAACAGGTTATGTCCTTTTTGGGGACCGCAGGATACTATAGAAAGTTTGTTCCTAACTATAGTTCCCTAGCAAAACCTTTGACAGACCTCACAAAGAAGAAACAGCCTCAAATAGTTAATTGGACTGCCGACTGCGAGAGTTCTCTGTTAGCTTTAAAAGCTGCCCTTGCTAGCTCCCCAGTCTTGCAAAGCCCGGATTTCACTCGTAAGTTTGTGGTGCAGACTGACGCCAGCGCCTATGGGCTAGGCGCAGTGCTCAGCCAGGTAAATCCAGAAGGGCATGAACATCCAATAATGTATTTGAGCAGAAAGCTTCTACCGAGGGAGGTTGCGTATGCCACTGTAGAGAAGGAATGTTTGGCCATTGTATGGGCCTTGCAGAAATTACAGGCATACCTCTATGGGCGCAGATTTACCGTAGTGACCGACCACAACCCACTTAGTTGGTTGCACAGGGTAGCAGGTGATAACGGGAAGCTGCTGAGATGGAGTTTAGCCTTGCAACAATATGATTTCACTATCCAGCACAAAAAGGGCAGTGAGCATGGCAACGCAGATGGGTTATCGCGCCAGGGGGAAGCTGCGGAGATCGGCTTGGGATATTGATGGCTATATCAATGATCCCATGCCATGTCTTAAGGGGGGAGGTGTGGTGTTATAGGTAAGAGAATCAAAAGTAAGTTACTAGGAGGTAATTTCATAACTCCCTCTGACACAGAAGATACATCTGATTTGCATAGGAAATGCAGATCTTTGGCCATCAAAGGATGTCCACTGTCTGACAAATGTTTAATTGGCTCTTTCCTCACCAAGGTGCGAGATGTGCTGATTAAGGATTTGTCACTAGGGCTGACCAAACATCCTGACCAAACATCTAAAGCTATGCAAATGGATGCCTGTGGTGTGTCTGTCTGTGGACCAGGAGAAACATGGGAGAATGGCATGGTGTTCAAAGAAAGTATGATACATCAAGGCAAACCCCGTCATAATTTATATTTGTAATGACCCACATAGCTAGTTATGATCAGGGAAAATAGCCCTCATATATATGTCAAATTCAGATCCCTACACTCAGAGGAACTATCTGGGATTGGCTATTGGCTAAAAACATGGGCCTATTATAGTGGTGTTTGATATGCCCTGGTTGGTAAATGTCTGCACAGGTGAATGCAGGTAATATTATATTTCTAGGGGATTCCTGCAAGGACACATGATCACTTTTATGTTTCTCTATAGAAATACAACTGTGTAAAGGGAGGAGTACCCTTCATTATCATATGAACAGCCTCCTCTCAGTGACATCACCAGCCAGTGAACTGGAGGGAAAAAACTGGGTTTAAAATGCCATGAGAAGTGAGGGTCAGTGTCAGTCGTTGGGGATCCATATCTCGGTTGGAGTGACTGCCCATATTTTCAGCTGTCCCCACAGCCAGGATATCGCCGCTGTACGTCAGTAAGGTTTTGTTCTGTTTCTTTTATCCCTTTTATTTTCATAAACTGTTTGATTGCATTGTAACTGTATGTATATTTTTTATCTTTTATTCTGACAACTATTGTATGTATTGCACTGCACTATTGTGTATTAAATCTGAAATATTTATAAGTCTCTTCCTTGTAGTCTTACAGAACTTAATCTTCCGAAGGTGAGGAACGTTACCTGTATTTTATGTTCAATTTAGATAACCTGTGTTATAGGAACTGGTGTTAAGGGAACATAGAGACGTAGGCCCCTATTGCCTAGATAAGTATAGGTGGTGGTAGCATACTGTGGTATAAATTAT
Organism: Rhinoderma darwinii; assembly: GCF_050947455.1. Lineage (NCBI taxonomy): Eukaryota > Metazoa > Chordata > Amphibia > Anura > Rhinodermatidae > Rhinoderma > Rhinoderma darwinii. The sequence goes on from NW_027461658.1 coordinate 411,259, forward strand.
TGGGGTGTTGGAAACTACAGGAGTAATTTAGCATAATCCTGTCATCTAGAGTAGGTGGGCGTGGATTTATGAGGTAAATTAATAAACTCAGTAGTGTAGTTCACCCCTGTGACGTGACCTGAGATCGGCGATCGTCACACATACTGTTTGTCTAAAGGAGAAAAACCAAATATTATAGGGAGATACAATGGAAGTTATCAGTTTATTACCTGATAACATCAATCTATCATTTATGCAGACCATGCTTGTTAAATATTTCAACAGAGAGCAGCAGCAGCAGCAGCTCTCTACCTTCCTTCTAGCATGCTCATATACTGCATTCAGCTGCTGCCCTCAGCCCCCACCTATTCTTTTAGCTCTATAAGCTTTAGCGAGCCAAAATACTGTAATGAAACTCCATTTCTGCTATATTTATAACTCTAAAACCTATAGATATGGTACATAAAAACAACAACAAAACAGTCTTTTTACACAAACTTATACTTCAGTTCATTAGCCGTATTAACAAATAAAAGCCGATATAGCCAAGTATGGAGAACAAGATAATTTGGAACACAGTTTGGAGTATAATCATCAGCCATCCGGCTATTCCCTTAAAGGGGTTGTCCCAAGTTGACTCAAAATTTTTTTTTTTTAAACATTCTAAGCAGGAAATGAATTTTAAAACATTTGCTGTTAAAAAAAATTCATTTCCTAAGTGCCTTTTTTTTACACTTGATAACTCAGCAAGTGCTGGTTATCTTTTCTAAAAAGGGGTGTGAGCGGCTTGATGTCAATCAAGCCGCTCCGCTCTGCAGTGTGCGCGCTCCCGATGTTGCTAGATACTGTAGTTCTAGCAACATCGGGAGAATGTTCGTCTCAAGCGGGCATGGTAAGCCCGATTGAGACGAACTTACCGTGAATGTCATCAACCCTACAATACACTACACTACATTACACTACACTACATTCACCCCGTTTCGGCAAACAACTTCTCCCCCCCCACCCTGTCACTACATGTAATGTTTGTAGCCGCCGTACCGGTGCTGCATCAGCACCCGGCGAACAACTAAAAATATATTAAAAAAATAAACTCACCTAAGACGTTCTAACGGCGCTCTGAACGGTCCCGTCACTTGCCATCTTCCTTCTTCTTGGCGCCGCTCGCATTCATAGTAACAATGCGTTGTGGCACTGATGACATAATCATATCAGGCACACGTGATTACGTCATCTGCGCCCACCGCTATGTTATTGTGAATGGGAGCATTAGAAGAAAAGTGACGGGACCTTTCAGCTCTTCGTGGGAACGTCTTAGGTGAGTTTCTTTTTGTATGTATGTTGTCATGTATGTGTATATTTGCATGTATGTATGTATGTATGTATGTATATGTATGTTTTCTTGTATGTATGTTGTCATGTTTGTATGTGTATGTATGTATGTTTGTATGTATGTATGTTTGCTTGTATGTATGTTGTCATGTTTGTATGTGTATATGTGCATGTATGTGTATATGTGCATGTATGTTTGCATGTATGTATGTTTTCTTGTATGTATGTATGTTGTCATGTTTGTATGTGTATATGTGCATGTATGTATGTTTGCATGTATGTATGTTTGCATGTATGTATGTATGTTTTCTTGTATGTATGTTGTCATGTTTGTATGTGTATATGTGCATGTATGTTTGTATGTATGTTTGTATGTATGTATGTTTGCTTGTATGTATGTTTTCATGTATGTATGTTGTCATGTTTGTATGTGTATGTTTGCATGTATGTATGTTTTCATGTATGTATGTTTGCTTGCATGTATGTTTGTATGTATGTTTTCTTGTATGTATGTTGTCATGTTTGTATGTGTATATGTGCATGTGTGTATGTTTGCATGTATGTATGTATGTTTGCTTGTATGTATGTTTGCTTGTATGTATGTTTGCTTGTATGTATGTATGTATGTTTGCATGTATGTATGTTTGCTTGTATGTATGTCTTGTATGTTGTCATGTTTGTATGTGTATATGTGCATGTTTGTTTGCATGTTTATGTATGTTTGTTTGTATAAATGTCTGTATGGCCATGTATGATACTGTCTGCTGGTGCCCTGTATCTAAGCCAACTTTGCTGCAGGCTTCTTTACATGGTATAACAGTCAGTATCACACATGAAAGTGAAACTAAGCCTACGACATGTTTTATTTCATTTTTTTTCTTATATTTTGGATTTTTTACAGGTTTGGTGTTTGGACTACGTCGGTTTCGAGGACTACTTAGATGACGCTTTTTTTTTCATCAATAAAATGGTTAATGAGGGTTGTGTTGGGGGTGCTTTATTTCAATAAAATATTTTATCTATGTCTTTGTGTTTTATTTTCAAGTTTTATTACTATCACTTTAGTAATGGCCGCTGTCTGAGTGACAAGGTCCATTACTAAGGGGAGGCTTAGTGTTAGCCGGTACAGAGGCTAACACTAAACACCATTATTACCCCGGTACCCACCACCACCAGGGGTGCCGGGAAGAGCTGGGTACGATCCAGTACCCGACCATCTGTTGTGATGGTCGGGCCCTGGGGCGGCCGCAGGCTGGTATTATGAGGCTGGGAAGGGCCAAAAACAGTGGACCTTCCCACCCTTGTAATGCTAGGCGGCTGCTGCTGCTGCTGCTTCTGTGTTGTATCTGGCTGGTTATAAAAATGGGCGGGACCCCACGTCATTTTTTTTTATTATTTATTTATTATTTTTATTAAAAAGACATGGGGTTCCACCCAATTTATCATAACCAGCCACAAGCACAGTGTTATTAGCCTGGGAATGTACTAAACCAGTGGCCCCTCCCACCCGTGTAATGCCAGGCTGCTGCGGCCTTGTATATGGCTGGTTATTAAAAATGTGGGGGACCCAACGTCTATTGTAAAATGTAAAAAAAAAACGACGTGGGGGTCCCCCACATTTTTATAACCAGCCCGATACAACACAGCAGCAGCAGCCTAGCATTACAAGGGTGGGAAGGTCCACTGTTTTTGGCCCTTCCCAGCCTCATAATACCAGCCTACGGCCGCCCCAGTACCCGACCATCACAACAGATGGTCGGGTACTGGATCGTACCAAGCTCTTCCCGGCACCCCTGGTGGTGGTGGGTACCGGGGTAATAATGGGTGGTTAGTGCTAGCCTCTGCACCGGCTAACACTAAGTACCGCCTTAATAATGGACGCTGTCAATCAGCCAACTACCATTATCTAGGCACTAATAAAGTTTGAAAAAAAAACACAAAGACAATTTTTTTTTATTGAAATAAGAAATCCCCAACAAAACCCTCGTTAACCATTTTATTAAAATTTTCAAAAAATGTAGATCTACGCAGTAGTCCAACGAATCGAAGACGTAGTCCAATTGGTACATCAAAATCTGCAACAACATAAAAAAAAGTTATCAATGTGAACAATACCGATACTTATACTCACCTACACACACACAAACAACCACACACAAACATATACACAAACACATAAACACACAACCATATATTACATATACACAAACACACATAAACACACACATATACACACAAACACATGTACACAAACACCCATATATACACAAACACACAAACATATACACACAAACATATACACAAACACATATACACAAACACACACATATACACAAACACCCATATATACACAAACACACACATATACACAAACACACACATATACAAAAACACACACATAAACTCCAAAAAACACACATATACACACAAACCTATACACAAACACATGTACACAAACACACAAATATACATATACAAAAATACACAAACATATACACACAAACATATACACATATGCACAAACACACCCATATATACACACACACATATACACACAAACATACGTACACAAACACACCCAAATATACACAAACACGCCCATATATACACAAACACACATATATACACAAACACACATATACACAAACACACACATATACAAAAACACACAAACATACACACAAACCTATACACATATGCACAAACACACCCATATATACACAAACACACACATATACACACAAACATATACATACAAACATGTACACAAACACACCCATATATACACAAACCCACACATATACAAAAACACACACAAACATATACACAAACACACACACATATATACACAAACACGTATACAAAAACACACACAATCATACACACAAACCTATACACATATGCACAAACACACCCATATATACACAAACACACACATATACACACAAACATACAAATATACACACAAACATATGTAGACAAACACACCCATATATACACAAACACAAACCCACACATATACAAAAACACACACACAAACATATACACAAACACACCCATATATACACACACACACATACACACACACACACCCATATATACACAAACACGCCCATATATACACAAACACACCCATATATACACAAACACACACGTATACAAAAACACACAAACATACACACAAACCTATACACATATGCACAAACACACCCATATATACACAAACACACATATACACACAAACATATACACATACACACAAACATATGTACACAAACACACCCATATATACACAAACACACACATACAAAAACACACACACAAACATATACACACAAACACACCCATACACACACACACAAACATATACACAAACATATACACATACACACAAATACACCCATATATACACTCACACATAAACACACACACAAACACATATACACAAACACACCCATATATACACCGACACACACACACACAAACATATAGACACTTACCTTTAGCGGAGCGCAGACTTCTCCTTGCGACGGGTGCCTTCCACTGCATCTTCTGCGCATGCGCCGAGATGCGCGTTCACGAGCAAATGACATCCTCTGCTCAGGGCGCAGAGGATGTCATTACGCATGTGCGGCCACCGCTAAAGGTAAATAGCGGTGGCCGGGAACCTAGGCAACGAGCAGGATACAAAGAGGGACCGACCGCAACTTCAATCAAGGATATCAAGAAAACGACATCGCTGGACGACGGACAGGTAATTAGAATTCTTCTTATTTTTACATGGGGGAGCTTTATAGCTCCATTTATCAACTTGGGACAACCCCTTTAAATCAATTAGCTGGATTTAAGAAAGAAAAGGTATTATTCCGCCAGGAGTCTTTGTTTAACCTTTTGTTCTTGTAGCTACTTTTCTCTGATCTCAGCTATTTTTGTTAGACTAGCTTTAACACGTAGGTTGCCTACAAGATGAATATAATGGCAACATTTTATTTTTTATTATTATTATTATTATTACATTTCTCTTTGTTTCTTCAACTCCAACAATTTAGTACAAGTTCAAGGCTTTCTATAATCACCTAAACCCAATCACATTGGCGATATCTTCATTAGTGTAACCATCAATCAAAACTTCTTTTACTTGCTGTAACTCACTAACTGGATATATTCCCCTGTTCTAGGCTTTAGCATTCTGCTTCTCATTGTTAGTTCATCATCATCATCATGTTAGGTGACATACAATACATTGGTGAAGCATTCAGGGTTATAATTGCTGTAAGAACATCACTCTAATATCTGTGTTAACTAAATCCAACCATTTATAATACATTTTCTTTTCTACATCATTTTTACAATACAGAGCAACAGTTTTCAGCACTTTAATATCTAGAGTACTCCCAAATGTGGAGCTGGAAGCACAGTCCTCCACCCGTTCCACATTTTGTATACTTTCTTACCCTGTGCCTAGATCATTATGATCATACGGCTTCCTTCTGGATCTGCCACACACCGTGTCCCCTGCAGTGGGGTTTTACCATAACCCCAAAATTCACTCTCATCTACAGAAGTCCCAAACTACAGGGACACAATATGGATCTTGTCAGACCACCTTTAATTGGCAATATCATTGTACTAAGCCTTACTAATACACGTCACATTTTGCTTCTATAGCATATCAGTCAGAGATTAGTAACTCAAGCACAGGCACAGAAATATACAACAGAGAAACACTCATATATATATATCTATAGATATATATATCTATATATAGTAAGGAGGTGTAGAAATATACAATAGAGAAACTTATAGATACTAAGAATCAAAGTATCAGTCAGTACACAAACATTCCCTGCTTCACTCCCTACTAACTCCTGCTACTGAGTGTAACACGGAGCATTAGACTAGACTGCGGACCTTTTATGGGATTCAGAGACTTTTACCGTCCCTCATAGCAGACAGACAGTTCAGGGGTAACCCTTCACTTGCCTTATACATTCACACACATTTCAAAGGTCCTTCTATTACCCACTCACAGTATTGTTAGTGACAGAACAGTCCATACATCCACATCACAAGAGAACACAACATAGAAGTACAGTAGAAAACACTTATAACCCCAACAGAAACGATGCAGAACTTATGTATACAAAACAAGTCATACATACACTTCTATCTTACTTTTCTTAATTGTTAATTCGCTAACTCACTCCTGACTACGAGCACAACAATAGTCACAACGTGGACGTGCAAGAGTGCTGTCCAGATTCGCGGACGGGAGTTTATACTGAGTTTATAATAAAATGTCTCAACTTAGATCCACGTTCTGGTGGGTAAGTCTGTAAAACACAGAGAGACTATACCATATACTTCCATCCATTCAAACAGCAAACATACAATTAATATAACAATATTACATATTTTACAATATTACACATATTCTGCAATCTATAATATAAACCCAAATTTTCCTATGAAGATTGAACATCAAATCAATAATTACAGCAGTTTATATAGCCAATATGACGTATGCGACGTATGCACACCAGGAGATAGAGAGACTGAGTGTACAATACCACTGGCACATGTCTATATAATATAATGCGGTAAAGATAAAGGTTAATTTATTATATATACAATGGTTAGTAGAACAGATGGAATTCCTGTGACTCCCTGTCTGGTAACTCACACAATAGAATCAGTAACTTCTGTTCTCCCACAAGACATGTCATCATTCTCCATGTTAATACATTAGTAAAAAAAGTTTAATTTCTTAATGTTTTCTATCACACTCACAGCAATATTTACAAGTATTATGCTGATCAGTCATATACTTAATGTTCCTGGGTGTTTCGACAGTATCTTTTCTATGAATTTGTCCTGGTAAGAATTTTACCTAGGACCACACCTAATTGGACTCCCTTATACACACAGGGTTTTATTTATTTAACCCTATTACATTCATTCTCCACAGTCAAGGAGTCTCATATATGTTTCATATCATACATTCACAGAAGCATAAACATATATACATCATTACCTTACACAGCACAATTCAGACACTTACAAAGACAAACAGCTGTTCCCCTCATATCTCAATCATTCAATACTGTTAACCACAATATTGAACTTAACACAACAAATAATCGTAATACTCTATAATCCTTAATCTATAGGAGATCCTCCAAATCTCCAAGTACTTTATCTTTTACGTGCTGCACGGAGTTATTTATTACCTGTAGCCTTCTCACACAGGCTATGGACTACTAACCTCGTGAACCGTTATTCCCAGGTTTTTATATTAAGACCTGTGCTTAATATAACGAAGACCCAGTCTTAGTACCTAAGGACCACTTAGGTTTTTTTTGTTTCCTTTTCTTTTTTGTTTTTTTTATCACATAACCTTATAACATCTAAATATGAAAAATAATAAAAACAAAATTATATTACCTTTTATTCAGATGAAAACTCGAATCCTCAATTCCTCTCTATACGTTCTTTTAGAATCCTTCACTCCAGCCCCCATAAGTCCCATAAGACTGGCCTCTATTTGACAGCAATTAGCTGGAGGTCTTTCTTTTAGTGAGCTCATAGAATAACTCACCCCGTGCACGGTAAGCAGTCCTCTGGAAGACGAGGGGTCAGGAGATGTTGGATTCCCGGCTTCGAAGGACCAAATGTTAGAGGAATTTTATATTATCAAGGAAGAGTCAAGAAGTCACCTGAATAGAGATTATTCACGTCTTTATTCTTATCGATAAGGAGACATTATAGCAAAATGTCTGCCTCCATCCTGAATAACAGAGTTTTTATACATATTCTAAGAATAACATGTCTGGACTAGTTCTTTTTACATTTTACTTCATATATCACAATTGACAACTAATTAAAAGTTAAACCTTTGTCCGGAAATTCTAATCTCCCTTTTTAGGAATTCCGCTACCCCCTCCTCATATATAATATCAGTTATCTTAACAATAAAACATACTAGACATTTTGTTAGTCAAGGTTTGACAGATACACAGTTTTAGTCTTCATTAGATAATGTAATCATAAATGTAAAACTTTTCTATCAAGCAGCTGCTCCCAGTCATCATGCTGCCTGGAGGTAAAGTGCCACAGATAGTTCTTCATAATCTGATTAACCCTCTCGACTTGACCATTGGACTGGGGATGGTAGGCCGAGGAGGAGCCAACTTTACACCGAGGAGACCGCAGAGTGCTCTCCAGATCTTTATGCAGAGGCAAGCCGTGCAGACAGAAGATGTGTTGGACGTAGAGGCCGGCCAGTCGGGAAGCAGAAGGCAGACCAGTCAGTGGAACAAAATGAGCCATCTGGGAAAATCAATCCACCACCACCCAGACCACACTGCATCCAGCAGAGAGAGGCAGATCTGTGATAAAGTCCATTGCAATATGTCACCAGGGGGCATCGGGCACAGGCAGTGGTTGGAGCAGACCAGCTGGTCTGGAGTGGGCAACTTTAGTTGCTGCGCACACCGTACAGGAGGAGACAAAGTCGGTGACGTCTTTGGGCAGCATGGGCCACCAGAACTGACGGGCAATTAGGTCTCGGGTCTTACGGGCACCCGTGTGACCTGCCAGCTTGGAACTGTGTCCCCAGCGAAGAATTCTTCCTCTGTCTGCCAGACGTACAAAGGTCCTTCCCAGAGGAATGTCTCTAACTTGCAGAGGGTTGACAGAGATGATGCAGGAAGGGTCAATGATATTCTGTGAGTACTCCACAGTGTCCTCTGTTTCAAATGACCTTACCCAAGGCATCGGCCCTCACATTCTTGTCGGTAGTGGAGCTCAAACTGGAACTGAGTGAAGAACAGCGACCACCTAGCTTGACGAGGATTCAGCCGTTGAGCCGTCTGAAAATAGGTGAGTTTCTTGTGGTCCATGAAGACCAGGATTGGATGAGCTGCGCCTTCTAGTAGGTGTCTCCACTCCTGCAGAGCCAGCTTGATGGCCAGTAACTCCCGATCCCCAATTGAGTAGTTGCGCTCTGCGGGAGAAAACAGCTTAGAGAAGTAGCCACATACCGCTCTCTTGCCTTTGGAACCTCTCTGGAACAGAAGTGCGCCAGCACCAACAGAGGAGACGTCCACCTCCAACGAAAACTATAGGGACACATCAGGATGATAAAGAATTGAGGCTGACGTGAAGGCCTTCTTTAACCCCTTCCCGCTCCTGGACGTACTATTAGGTCATGGTAGCTGTATCGTTCGTGCTCCATGACCTAATAGTACGTCACGGGAGCAACGGCCATTTCTGCCGTCCTCCCGACACATACAGGAGCTGTGACAGCTGCTGTCTCGTACAGCAGCTGCCGCAGCTCCTACACCGGGGACTGATCGCTGTGTCCCCGCTGATTAACCCCTTAAAAGCCGCGTTAAATAGGGATCGCGGCTTTTTAGGGGTTAAGCTACAATCGCCGGCCTGCTACACGATAGCGGCCGGCGATTGTAACTATGGCAACCGGACACCAAACAATGGTGTCCGGCTATGCCATCGACAGAAGCCTAGTGGGTCCTAACAAAGTCGACCCACTATGCTTGCTGTCAGTGAGTAGCTGACATTCTAATACACTGCACTACGCATGTAGTGCAGTGTATTAGAATAGCGATCAGGGCCTCCTGCCCTCAAGTCCCTTAGTGGGACAAAGTAATAAATTTTAAAAAAAGTAAAAAAAAGATGTGTAAAAATAAGAAAATAAAAGTTTTAAAAGTAAAAATCACCCTTTTTCCCTTATAAGTCCTTTATTATTAATAAAAATAGATAAATAAACTATATATAATTGGTATCGCCGTGTCCGTAACGGCCTGAACTACAAAATTATTTTGTTATTTATCCCGCGTGGTGAATGCCGTAAAAGAAAATAATAATAAACCGAACCACAATCACAATTGTTTGGTCACTTCACCTCCCAAAAAATGGAATAAAAAGAGATCAAAAAAGTCGCATGTACCTAAAAATGGTAATGATTGAAACTACAGTTCGTTACGCAAAAATAAGTCCTCGCACGGCTTTATTGATGGAAAAATAAAAAAGTTATGGCTCTTAGAATAAGGTAACACAAAAAGTGAATAATTTTTTACAAAACGTATTTTATTGTGCAAACGCCATAAGACATAAAAAAAATTATAAACATCTGATATCGCCGTAATCGTATCACCCCGCAGAATAAAGTGAATATGTCATTTATAGCGCTCGGTGAACGCTGTAAAAAAAAAATAGAATAAAAAACAATAGTAGAATTGCTGTTTTTTTAGTCACCACGCCACCTAAAAATAGAATAAAAACTGATCAAAAAGCCGCATGCACCCCATGAAAAATACAATAAATTCCTCAAGGGGTCTAGTTTCCAAAATGGGGTCACTTTTGGGGTGGTTTCCACTGTTTTGGCACCACAAGACCTCTTCAAACCGGACATGGTGCCTAATAAAAAAGAGGACTCAAAATCCACTAGGTGCTCCTTTGCTTCTGAGGCCGGTGCTTCAGTCCATTAGTGCACTAGGGCCACATGTGGGATATTTCTCAAAACTGCAGAATCTGGGCATTAAGTTTTAAGTTGCGTTTCTCTGGTAAAACCTTTTGTGTTATAGAAAAAAAATGGTATAAAAAGGATTTTCTGACAAAAATAAATATGTAAATTTCACCTCTACTTTGCTCTAAATTCCTGTGAAACACCTAAAGAGTTCATAAACTTTCTAAATGCTGTTGTGAATACTTTGAGGGGTCTAGTTTCTAAAATGGGGTGTTTCATAGGGGTGTCTAATATATAGGTCCCTCAAAGCAACTTCAGAACTGAACTGGAACCTAAAAAAAAATAAAAATGAGGCAATACTTCGCTTCTCCTAATGAGCATTGCCTACTCCAAGACGACCCCAGTTTTGACCGTTTGTATAAACGGAGACCCCTATTAGACCGTTTCAGTGCCTGGTTTTCCCAAGCATACACCACCGAGACGTGTATTTCTATTGATGAGTCCTTGGTACATTTTAAAGGGAGGCTTCAATTACGCCATTACCTGCCGAGTAAGAGGGCAAGGTATGGTGTGAAGATGTATAAGCTGTGCGAGAGTGCATCAGGGCATACCTACAAATTTAGGATATATGAAGGGAAGGACACCAGTATTCAGCCCCCAGAATGCCCCCTCTTACTGGGAGTGATTTTGTTTGAATTCCCAGCCCAATTCAAATAAGTTATGTGAAAAAACTATGGGGTCAAAATGGTCACAACACCAATAAATTAATTCCTTGAGGGGTGTAGTTTCCAAAATGGGGTCACTTCTGGTGGGTTTCCATTTCTTTGATACCTCTGGCATGGCACCCGAAAACCAATCCAGCAAAATCTGCACTCCAAAGAACACACAGCGCTCCTTCCCTTCTGAGGCCTCCCATGAGCTCAAACGGCAGTTTATCGCCACAAATGGGGTATTGCTGTACTCAGGAGAAATTGGGCAACAAAATGGGGTATTTTGTTCCCTGTGAAAAGAAGAAATTTTTATCAAAAATGACATCTTATTGGAAAAAATTTCATTTTTTTAATTTCACAGCCCAATTCAAATGCGTGCTGTGTAAAACCTGTGTGGTCAAAATTAATTAATTCCTTGACTGGTGTAGTTTCCGAAATGGGGTCACTTTTGTGGGATTCCTACTGTTTTGGCACCTCAACACCTCTTCAAACCTGGCATGCTGCCTAAAATATATTCTAATAAAAAAGAGGCCTCAAAATGCACTAGGTGCTTCTTTGCTTCTAGGGCTTGTGTTTTGGTCCACGAGCACACTAGAGCCACATGTGGGACATTTCTAAAAACTGCAGAATCTGGACAATACATATATAGTAGTGTTTCTCTGGTAAAACCTTCTGTGTTACAGAAAAAAATTGAATACAATTGAAATTCAGCAAGAAAAAATAAATATGCAAATTTCACCTCTACTTTGCTTTAATTTCTGTGAAATGCCTGAAGGGTTAAATAAACTTTCTAAATGCTGTTTTGAATACTTTGAGGGGTCTAGTTTTCAAAATGGGGTGTTTTATGGGGGTTTCTAATACATAGGCCCCTCAAAGCCACTTCGGAACTGAACAGGTACCTTAAAAAAAAGGCTTTTGAAATTTTCTTAAAAATATGAGAAATTGTAGTTTAAGTTTTAACCCCTACCCGCACCAGGACGTAACTGTCCGTCGTTGCGGGAAGTTACTTCCCGCACGAGGACGTACAGTTACTGAGTTAATCCCGGTGCACACTGTCGGCGACAGTGTGCACCGGGAACCAGGAGGTCACCTGTCGCCGACAGCTGACACTCCCCTCTTGCCGGCCAGCGGTCCTTTGCCGCTGATTTCGGCGCATTAACCCCTTAAATTCGGCGATCGGGTGCAATCGCCGAATTTTAGGGGTTTCTAACATATCGGCAGACCCCCGTCCGAAATCGCGGGGTCTGACGATAGTTAGTATGGCAAACGGAAGCCAAACAATGGCTTCCGGGTCTGCCATGGACAGAAGCCCATCAGGACCAACCTTCGGCTGGTCCTGATAGGCTTCCTGTCAGAGTGACAGAAAGTCACTGTGCCGTTCCCGATGCACACTGTCGGCGACAGTGTGCATCGGGAACTTGGAGATCAGCTGTCCCCGACAGCTGAAACTCTCCAGTGTTGCCGATCAGCGGCTCATCGCCGCTGATTTCGGCAATTAACCCGTTACATGCGGGGCTCGATTGCGATCTCCGCATGTAGCGGGTTTGTAGCGCATCAGCAGCCCCCATGCAATCGTGGGGGCTTCTGATGCTTGTGATGGCACCCGGGGGCCAGACAACGGCCCCCAGGTCTGCCATGTATGTCAGCCTATGAGGATCAGCCTCTGCTGATCCTCGTAGACCAACTGTCAGAGTGACTGTGACGTCACACTGACAGTTGGAATACATTACACTACCTAGGTAGTGTAATGTATTCTAGCAGCGATCAGAGCTGCAGGTCAAAAAAAGAAAGTGTAAAAAGTAAAAGAAAAGTTAATAAACAAAAATATAAAGTGTAAAAAGTTAATAAAAATGTTTTATAAAAGTGTAAAAATAAAAGGTTTTGTTTTCCTATAATAAGTCATTTATTATAGGGAAAAAATGAAAACGTTAAAAAAAAAGTACACATATTTGGTATCGCCGCGTTCGTAACGACCCAATCTATGAAACTATAATGTTAATTTTTCCGCACGGTGAACGCCGCAAACAAAATAAACGGAAAACTGTCAGCATCGCTATTTTTTGGTCACCACCCCTCCCAAGATATAGAATAAAAAGTGATCAAAAAGTCGCATTTACCCCAAAATGGTACCAATAAAAACTACAACCCGTCCCGCAAAAAACAAGACCCCCCACAGCTTTTTTGACGAAAAAATAAAAAAGTTACGGCTCAGAATAGCGTGTCCCAGAAAATAAATTATTTTATAGAAACTTAATTTTATTGTGCAAACGCTGCAAAACTTAAAAAAAACTATACACATATGGTATCGGCGTAATCGTACCGACCGGCAGAATAAATTAAAACGTAATTTATTGCGCACGGTGAACGCTGTAATAAATAAAGAATTTAAAGCGCCAAAATCGCTGTTTTTTGGTCACCCTAGCTCTAAAAAAGATCCTGAGGGGCCAAAATGCTCACTATACCACTAGAAAAATTCCTTGAGGGGTGTAGATTCCAAAATGGGGTCACTTTTGGCGGGTTTCCACTGTTTTGGTCCCTCCGGGGCGTTGCAAACCCGACATGGCACTGAAAACCAATCCAGCAAAATCTGCACTCCAAAATCCAAAAGGCGCTCCCTTCCTTCTGAGCCCTGCTGTGGGTCCAAACATCAGTTTACGACCACATATGGGGTATTGGCGTAATCGGGAGAAATTGCTTTACAAATTTTGGGGTGCTTTTTCTCCTTTATTCCTTGTAAAAATGAAAAAATTCTATGTTTCCACAGAAAAATAGGTGATTTTCATCTTCACAGACTAATTCCACTAAATTCTGCAAAAAAACTGTGGGGTCAATATGCTATCTATACCCCTAGAAAAATGCCTTGAGGGGTGTAGTTTCCAAAATGGGGTCACTTTGGAGGGGTTTCGGCTGTTAAGGTACCACAAGACCTCCTCAAACCTGACATGGTGCCTAAAATATATTCCTAAAAAAAGGAGGCCCCAAAATCCACTAGGTGCTCCTTTGCTTCTGAGGCCTGTGTTTCAGTCCATTAGGACACTAGGGCCACATGTTGGATATTTCTAAAATCTGCAGAATCTGGGCAATAAATATTGAGTTGCGTTTCCCTGGTAAAACCTTCTGTGTTACAGATTTTTTTTTATTACAAATGAATTTCGGCAAAAAAAATGAAATTTGTAGATTTCACCTCTACTTTGCCTTAATTCCTGTGAAACGCCTAAAGGGTTAAAATATTTTCTGACTGTGGTTTTGAATACCTTGAGGGGTGCAGTTTTCAAAATGGGGTGATTTATGGGGACTTTCTAATATATAAGGCCCTAAAAGCCACTTCAGAACTGAACTGGTCCCTGAAAAAATAGCCTTTTGAAATTTTATGGAAAATATGAGAAATTGCTGCTAAAGTTCTAAGCCTCGTAAAGTCCTAGAAAAATAAAAGTACGTGAAAAAAAATGATGCAAACATACAGTAGACATATAGGGGATGTTAACTAGTAACTATTTTGTGTGGTATTACTATCTGTTTCACAAGCAAATACATTTAAATTTAGAAAAATGCTAATTTTTGCAAATTTTGGCTAAAATTTGAAGTTTTTCACAAATAAATATTGAATTTATCGACCAAATTTTTTCACTAACAAAGTACAATATGACACGAGAAAACAATCTCAGAATCGCTTGGATAGGTAAAAGCATTCCGGAGTTATTACCACATAAAGTGACACATGTCAGATTTGAAAAAATAGGCTGTGTCCACAAGGCCAAAACAGGCTCAGTCCTGAAGGGGTTAAGCCTTGTAACGTCCAAGAAAAATAAAAGAATGTTCAAAAAACGATGGCAATCTAAAGTAGACATATGGGAAATGTGAACTAGTAACTATTTTGGGTGGTATAACCGTCTGTTTTACAAGCAGATGCATTTAAATTCTGAAAAATACTATTTTTTTTAAATTTTCTCTAAATCTTGCAATTTTTCACCAATAAACACTGAATATATCGTCCAAATTTTACCAATAACATAAAGCCCAATGTGTCTTGAGAAAACAATCTCAGAATCACTTGGATAGGTTTAAGCATTTCGACGTTATTACCACATACAGTGAAATACGTCAGATTTGAAAAATGGGCTCTGAGCCTTAAGGCCAAAACAAGGCTGCGTCCTTAAGGGGTTAAACTTGTTACAAGTGAGTTGAGGAAGTTGTCTCCCCACATCGCACCCATGACAATCTGCACAAGGTATAAAGAGAAGCCTTGCAGGAATTAAAAAATCTAAAAACGGTGGGTATCAAACCAGCCGACAAGGGTGGGAACATGGTGGTATGACCCATTGATAAACATGAGAAGAAAGTATTTCGGCAACTTAATGACAAATCATGCTATCAGAAACGTGATAGTTGTCCCCTGATGAACTACAAAATGTGGCTTATTGAAGACAAACCAGTAATATCTACCCTCTATTTGCTCCCCAAAATCCACAAAAACATAGCAGATCCCCCCAGGAAGACCTACAGATTTTTAATTAAAACCTTTGGTGGCCGAACTTCCATCATATATTCAGGACTTTACGGAAGTCCTCAATAGATTGGAGGGAGTGTTCATGGGACCAGATGATTATTTTGTGACACGTGATGTAGAGTCACTTTACACCATAATTGAACATAAGAATGGAATTGAAGCAACTCAATTCTATATGAACAGAACTAACCCGGAACCTGATCTGATTGAACGTCTGATTCTCCTATTCAAATTTGTGTTACATCATAATCTATTCCTTTTCAAGGATCAATACTCCTTACATAAAAGAGGAGTGGCAATGGGGGCGACATGCCACAGGAGTTGTCATTGACAACTTATATGAAGACACCCCAGAAATGTCAGAGGCTTTTAGTTGTGGCAAAGCCAACCTTCCTGAAATGCCTCAAAGCTGCAAAAGACAGACGCATGAAGCCACACCCCCAACTCAAAATTATTTTTTATCTTGAGGCCCTGCTTGTTTTAAAGCATCTGCAACGGCCAGGGGTAGTCAGACATATGACTGTAAGTAACTTTCTCTCCCTCTATTTTTTCTGCATAATTTTGTTTTCCTTGCGTGTTATGGTTAGGCTGTGGGGTGCTTCTTAGAGAAGTGTGGGAGCCCTGAAGGCCTTATGGCTGCAGTTAGATACTTGTTAGTAGTGTGGGGGAGCCCTGGAGGCCGATAATGGTCTGTGGGCTGCTTAAGGTTAATGGTAGCTGAGTGAAATCGGATATTTGTCTGTAACAACAGATTGGAGAATCTATGTAAAAACATTACAGCTGGCTGCAGCCAGAAATTAGGCTGAAAAAAAAACAGAGGCATGTGTATTGAAAAAAAATCACAACTGGCTGGGCATAGGATTGGGCTAAAACAATACTGTGGTATGTGCATTAGAAAATCTCACACATAGCTGGGCCAGGGGTTGGGCTGAAACAATACAGTGGCATTTGCATTCCGGGCACAGAGGCAGAGAGGAGAAGGGAGCTCCATTGGGTAATAATATAATGAATGGAAAACCTCCTTGGGTTCCTCAGTGGTCGTGGGTTCACAATCATCAACACTCCCCCTGTGCCAAGGTATGCACTATTACAACAACTAGAGTATTGGTCTTTTATAAAAATTTGTATTTGTTTTATATTTTTGTATGTATGTTTCTAATATCATTCATTTTGTATTTACACTTTTAAGGTGTAATCCAGTCAGAAATGATAATTCTGAAGTTGAGATGGCAAAAGCCCCGGAAACGAAAGAATGTCAGCCAGCGGTCGAAGAAAAAAACTAAAAATATCCACACAAAAGGTGAGAAATGTTTTGTCTCCAAGCTTTATACATGTTGTGGAAACATTTTCCTTGCATGTGATATTAATATATAATGTTTTGTTTAATAGCTGTCAACAGTCAGAGGATGTCATAAAGGAGGAAGAAGAAGAAGTCATCATGATAAGCGACTCTGACAAGGAAAATGATGACGGCACTGTGGAAGAGAAGTATGAACGGCAAGAAAATGAGTTAAAAGAAGAGGATGATGCGATGGACCAAGAAGCACTGACTGACGATCCCAAGATATCCTGGAACAACCCACTGAGGAAGAAAATGTCAGAAGCTGATTGTACAAGAGGCATTCTCTGAACTCAGAGTTGATCGTTGGTTTTGATAACTATCTTGCAACAACCTTAAGCGTTGTCAGAAACAAGCAGGAGATAAGCACCAAATCATCATGTAAATAACATACATCTATGTAAGATTCTGTTCCTTTTAATTTATCCCATTTCATCATTATAGGTAGAGAACGTTGCTCGCTTCCTGTATTTCATGGACAGCAAGAAGCCATCTGTGAAATTTGTCTACGACATTGAGAAGACAAACGAGTACTTTGCCAAGTTACTGGCAATCGGAAACACTCATCAGACCGTCTTCAATCATCTGAAGAATTTGAAGCGTTTCGTCTTTTACCTGATGAATGCCAGATGTCTAGGTGATAAAGACAAGAAGACCTACAATGCAGCCAAAATCTACCTCGGCAAGCTTGCAGTTTTTCAAAAGAGTCTGAGCAAAGGAAGTTCCAAGGAGAATGTTGCAAAGAAGTAAGTCTAAGAATAGTTTTATGAGGTCTTAGAATAGATTGACAAGAACATAATTTAATATGTATTAATTTTTTCTTCTGCCTTTTCATTTCTTAAATTTCATTTATTTTCTTTCAACAGCCATAAGCGCTTATCGGAGACCGTTTCAAAGCCTGACGACTTGAGAACGGTGTTGAAAGTTGCTGGACCCACTTTCCAAAGGGTGTTGAAGATGGCTGAAAATGGCGATGAACTCCTTGATAGCGAAAAATTAACAGTTGTCAATTATTTGGAGTCCCTCATTATCTTAAAAAAAAATGCAACGACCTAGGGTGGTCCAAAATATGACAGTAAGTAACCTTTGTTTTTTATTGCTGTCTTTGAACATTTGTGTAGTGCTGGTTTTCACAATATATTTATCTTGTAGGTCAATGAATGGAAAGAAAGAACACAAAAAAACTACAGCAACGTGGTAATATCGATCCAGGAACACAAGACTGCAACAAAACAAAGAGCAGTATTGGTTCTAAATAAAGAAGAGGATATCACTGCCTTTATGAACGATTACAATTAAATTTTATTATAGATATCAATAACTAAAAAACGGCTAAATAGCCATAGAACTATTTTAAGGCAAAAGCAGGGGGACCAGTAGGGGAACGCAGGTGGATACTGTACTTATCCACATACACTTCCACTTGCATATAGGATTTATGTCCCTTTAAATTATAATATAAACCTGATCATCCCTGCCACTAGAGCTGTGTCCCAACGCGTTTCAGCACTCCCAATTGGTAGGGTGCGTCATCATGGGTCACAGTATTTGTTTATGAATTTGAAACACAAATAGGCCGGTTAGCACATGTTGCCTGCTCTAACATTCACCCGGCTCGTGCACGACACTAGTCAGCTGGTCGAACACGAGCCGAGTGAACGCCGATCTGATATAGTCCTGGCCCCTCCCACTATCTGGAGGCACGGCGCCCGGTTGACCAATCCCACCAAGGTACACAAGATTGACGTCACCTGCACGAAACGGGCCTCCGCAAGCGCCGTGATGTCGACGATGAGAGAAGAGAAAGCGTCCCTAGAATCCAGGGATACAAAGGCGGCCATTTAGAAACCTGGCAAGGAATGTTTGGCGGAAGATGGCTTTATAAATAGGCGGAAGCATTAACTGACTGTGTTATACAGGAGCTGCGGGACTGTTAGATTGAATGATGGAATTAAAAATGACCATAGTTAAATGGCATATGACTCGTAGTGTGGCATAGAGCTGGAGTGTACGATGACTCATATAATAGGGATCAGGTCATGCAAAAGGGAACATAGAATAGAATGATCGACTTGCATGTGGTACACCTTAGGTGGCATATGACTCATATCATGGCATTAAAGAGAGGTATGTAATTAGTAGAGATCAGATCAGACCAGGAGCACTAATGTGGAAAACGGGTTATAAAAAACAATTAAAGAACAATTGTTCGTTGAGGCCCGCAGGTTTCACAGTTTGCATACGGAAAATCCATTGGGCCTTTTTTTGTAAAATCCTCTTATCCAGTTCACCCCCCCCCCCCCCCCCTGGCCGACGGTCGTATATGCTCAATCCCCTGAAATAGAATCGCATTGGTGTTACCAGCATGGCATTCCCATACATGTCTTGCCACCGGAGTATCCTCATTTCTGCGAATGTCCCCTAGGTGGTCCCTGATCCTCCTCCTGAATTCCCTTGATGTCTTACCAATATATTGCAGCCCACACACACACAAAATAAGATATACAACTCCTCTTGTTTTACAGTTAATGAATGATCTATTGTCAAAAGTCCTCCCTGTAGTATGACTCTGAAAGGTTTTGCGGCACAGTATGGAATCACACGCCTTGCATGAGCCACATCTAAAAGTGCCCTTAATGTCATGTGTTAACCATGATGTAGATGAGGTAGATTGCAGGTGGCTATGTACCAAACGGGCCCTTATGTTTCTACCCCTCCTATATGTCACCAATGGTCTATCACCCATCATACTTCCAATATACGGATCTGCTTTGAGAATACCCCAATAGGCTTGGAGTACACTCATCACTTCCCTATTGGAGGAATCAAATGTCCCTATGATGCGTATCTGCTCATCAATCGACCGCTTCCTAGGAGTAAGTAGATCACTGCTATTGCTGTTTAGAGCATGTTGATACGATGATCTCAAGACTTTATGAGGATAACCTCTACGGCGGAATCTATTTTGTAGGTCTGTTGCAGCTATTTTGAAGTCTGTAATGGTGGAGCAATTCCTACACACCCTCAAGTACTGCCCCTTAGGTATTCTCCTTTTCAAGGGTACAGGATGCCAGCTCTCCCACTTAAGTAGACTATTGGTCGCTGTGTTCTTCCTAAACACACTGGCCTGGATACATCCTTGTTCGGTCTTGAATATACTGATATCAAGGAACATTATTTTGTTGTCATGAATCTCAGAGGTGAAGAAGAGCCCCATCTCGTTGACATTAAGGATGGCTACAAATTCGCTAAACTGTTCCCTGGTTCCCGTCCAGAGAATTAAAACATCGTCAATGAATCTTAGCCACAAGAGGATCATAGATGTCCATCTCTCCATGTCCTCATTAAACACAACCTTTTAGATGTGGCTCATGCAAGGAGTGTGATTCCATACTATGCCGCAAAACTCTTCAGAGTCATACTACAGGGAGGACTTTTGACAATAGATCATTCATTAACTGTAAAACAAGAGGAGTTGTATATCTTTTTTTCGTGTGTGTGTGTGTGTGTGTGCTGCAATATATTGGTAAGACATCAAGGGAATTCAGGAGGAGGATCAGGGACCACATAGGGGACATTCGCAGAAATGATACTCCAGTGGCAAGACATGTATGGGAATGCCATGCTGGTAACACCAATGTGATTCTATTTCAGGGGATTGAGCATATACGACCATAGGCCAGGGGGGGTGATCTGGATAAGAGGATTTTACAAAAAGAGGCCCAATGGATTTTCTGTATGCAAACTGTGAAACCTGCGGGCCTCAACGAACAATTGTCCTTTAATTGTTTTTTATAACCCGTTTTCCACAATAGTGCTCCAGGTCTGATCTGATCTCTACTAATTACATACCTCTCTTTAATGCCATGATATGAGTCATATTCCACCTAAGGTGTGCCACATGCAAGTCGATCATTCTATTCTATGTTCCCTTTTGCATGACCTGATCCCTATTATTTGAGTCATCGTACACTTCAGCTCTATGCCACACTACGAATCATATGCCATTTAACTATGGTCATTTTTAATTCCATCATTCAATCTAACAGTCCCGCAGCTCCTGTATAACACAGTCAGTTAATGCTTCCGCCTATTTATAAAGCCATCTATCGCCAAACAATCCTTGCCAGGTTTCTAAATGGCCGCCTTTGTATCCCTGGTTTCTAGGGACGCTTTTTTTCCTCCCATCGTCGGCATCATGGCGCTTGCGGAGGCCCGTTTCGTGCAGGTGACGTCATTCTTGCGTACCTGCGTGGGATTTGTCAACCGGACGCCGTGCCTCCAGATAGTGGGAGGGGCCAGGACTATATCAGGTCGGCGTTCGACCAGCTGACTAGTGTTGTGCACGAGCCGGGTGGATGTTAGAGCATGCAACATGTGCTAACCGGCCTATTTGTGTTTCAAATTCATAAACAAATACTGTGACCCCTGATGACGCACCCTACCAATTGGGGGTGCTGAAACGCGTTTGGACACAGCTCTGGGGACACAGCTCTAGTGGCAGGGATGACCAGATTTATACTATAATTTAAAGGGACCTAAATCCTATATGCAAGTGGAGGTGTATGTGGATAAGTACAGTATCCACCTGCGTTCCCCTACTGGTCTCCTTGCTTTTGCCTTAAAATAGTTCTATGGCTATTTAGGAGTTTTTAGTTTTGGATATCTAAAATAACATCTAATTTTAATCGTTCATAAAGGCAGTGATATCCAATTTGCAATATAAGTGAACATACATCTAGCAATATCAGCACAACGTTATATGTGCAGTGTGAATCCTTTATTGATCTTTCAGTATTACAGTGGGGATGGCAGGCTTCCTTACTGGTGAGATTAATGTGGCTAAATGGATGAGCGATGCAAAGGAAGTATTTTCTAAAAATGAATTGGCGTCTCAAATACAACACCTCAGGATTAGTGCCTCTTTTAGTAAACTCACAAAAATCTATAAGGATCATATTAGATCTTGGTGGGAGATTCAAACCCTAGATACCTACCTGAAAAATAAGATCGTACCTCGAGGCCTACGTATTACCCTCATTCCAGCAGCAAGGGTAAGGTCACCTTACCTCCTAAAAAAATGGGAGAAGGAATCTATTGATTCATCTTTAAGGTTCATGGGGATTCTATTAGAGGAAGAGAAAGTTCTATTGGCCCGCAGTTCTAATGAACTAAAAGAGGGGATTGAAGCAGTTAGGAAATTCTCCAGTAATCCAGACTTTGAAAGAAAAGAAGTTGTACTCCAGCAGGGCATAGAGAAATTCACGGGACACATTAAAGAACGGAAGCATTTTCAATTTGTCCGTGATACCGCTGACTTTAAGGAGGGCAAAATCTTTGATTACAGTACAAAGAATGTGGGGGGTCAAGAACAGGATACGGAACTCTCTTCCTCCGAACAAGAACAATCTGATTCAGATAACCCTAGACTCACTAATAGAAGGCTCAGGGGCAATCACTATCAGGAGAGGAACCCTACCCTTATGAACCAACGGGGTAGAGGTAGAGGAAAGAACTCCAACAGAGAGGGTTTTTTAGCCAGGAACCATCTTATCTCAGAGTACCTCCTACGAGATCGGAGAGAAGTATGATCTCTAGTCATAAGGAGGGTGACTTGCAGATAATGAATCTCTCATCACGTATCTGGACTACAGAAGAGACCAGCATCTTAAAGAAGGGGTTGTCATTTGTGCCCACAAATAGATTTGACCTATTCACATGGGTCAAGGATCTCAATCTCTTTGGGCGCAAGCTTAAATGGAATTTTTTTTTTTTTTAAACTCCTGACAGGCGACAATGCATGGAATTAGGGATTGTAGAGGAGGACCTACCACATCTTAGAATACTTGATCAACTACTGCAAGAGGGTCAAAGAAATATGGGGGATGGATCATTTACTAATTTGAGGCTTCCATCAACAAGAAATGCACCCGTTAATGATAATACACCGATTGACGTATTTTTAGAGGTAGTGGTTGATCAATTGAGGAAAATGGATTCTAGTATTCCAATTAAGTTTAATACTTCGACAGATGAGATGGTTGCTCTACAAGCACTTGAACAAGATGAGACCATTGTCATAAAGCCCTCTGATAAAGGGGGCAACATTGTGGTGATGGATCGGAGGTAATATACAACAATGTGCCACCGTATTTTGAGAGATTCAAATTGCTATCGTATTTTACCAAGTGACCCAATGAGGACCTTTGGCAACATCCTCAAGGAACTAATAAATCAAGGTAAATCATTGAATCTGCTCAGTATTGATGAACAACGATTCATCCTTGTCGATCATCCATAATATGCCACCTTTTATAGCTAACCGAAGGTGCATAAAGGTACATCTCCCCTCAAGGGTCGCCCCATTGTCTCAGTGGTAGATAATCTGACCCAAAATGCTGGTCTCTATATTGATTAAATTCTTAAACCCCTTGTGTCGACTCTCCCATCCTACATTAGAGATACTATGGATGTATTGAGAAGACTTGATGGTATCAGATGTGATACCGGGGTACACTTGGCTTCACTGGATGTGGAGGCCCTCTACAGCTCTATACCCCATGAATCTTGGTGTAGGGGACTTCCTCAATGAAAGGGGAATACACTTTCAGGCACACAATGAGTTTGTAGTTGACTTACTTAGATTTGTCCTTGAACATAACTTCTTCTTGTTCGATGGTAAATACTATCAGCAGCTCAGGGGGGTGGCGATGGGTTGTCCCTGCGCCTCCTCATATGCCAATTTATACTTGGGCTGGTGGGAGAGGAAGATTGTGTTTAATGAGGACATGGAGAGATGGACATCTATGATACTCTTGTGGCTAAGATTCATTGACGATGTTTTAATTCTCTGGACGGGAACCAGGGAACAGTTTAGCGAATTTGTAGCCATCCTTAATGTCAATGAGATGGGGCTCTTCTTCACCTCTGAGATTCATGACAACAAAATAACATTCCTTGGTATCAGTATATTCAAGACCGAACAAGGATGTATCCAGACCAGTGTGTTTAGGAAGAACACAGTGACCAATAGTCTACTTAAGTGGGAGAGCTGGCACCCTGTACCCTTGAAAAGGGGAATACCTAAGGGGCAGTACTTGAGGGTGTGTAGGAATTGCTCCACCATTACAGACTTCAAAATAGCTGCAACAGACCTACAAAATAGATTCCGCCGTAGAGGTTATCCTCATAAAGTCTTGAGATCATCGTATCAGCATGCTCTAAACATCAATAGAAGTGATCTACTTACTCCTAGGAAGCGGTCGATTGATGAGCAGATACGCATCATAGGGACATTTGATTCCTCCAATTGGGAAGTGATGAGTGTACTCCAAGCCTATTGGGGTATTCTCAAAGCAGATCCGGATATTGGAAGTATGATGGGTGATAGACCATTGGTGACATATAGGAGGGGTAGAAAGATAAGGGACCGTTTGGTACATAGCCACCTGCAATCTACCTCATCTACATCATGGTTAACACATGACATTAAGGGCACTTTTAGATGTGGCTCATGCAAGGCGTGTGATTCCATTCTATGCCTCAAAAATTTTCAGAGTCATACTACAGGGAGGACTTTTGACAATAGATCATTCATTAACTGTAAAACAGGAGGAGTTGTATATCTTATTTTGTGTGTGTGTGTGGGCTGCAATATATTGATTGGTAAGACATCAAGGGAATTCAGGAGGAGGATCAGGGACCACTTAGGGGACATTCGCAGAAATGAGGATACTCCGGTGGCAAGACATGTATGGGAATGCCATGCTGGTAACACCAATGTGATTCTATTTCAGGGGATTGAGCATATACGATCGTTGGCCAGGGGGGGTGATCTGAATAAGAGGATTTTACAAAAACAGACCCAATGGATTTTCCGTATGCAAACTGTGAAACCTGCGGGCCTCAACAAACAATTGTCCTTTAAGGGTATGTTCACACGGCCTATTTACGGACGTAATTCGGGCGTTTTTGCCCCGAATTACGTCTGAAAATAGCGCCTCAATAGCGCTGACAAACATCTGCCCATTGAAAGCAATGGGCAGACGTTTGTCTGTTCACACGAGGCGTAAATTTACGCGCCGCTGTCAAATGACGGCGCGTAAATAGACGCCCGCGTCAAAGAAGTGACCTGTCACTTCTTTGGCCGTAATTGGAGCCGTTATTCATTGACTCCAATGAATAGCAGCGCTAATTACGGCCGTAATTGACGCGGCGTTCAAGCGCCTGCACATGCCGGTACGGCTGAAATTACGGGGATGTTTTCAGGCTGAAACATCCCCGTAATTTCAGCCGTTACGGACCCCCGCCGTGTGAACATACCCTTATTGTTTTTTATAACCCGTTTTCCACAATAGTGCTCCTGATCTGATCTGATCTCTACTAATTACATACCTTTCTTTAATGCCATGATATGAGGTGTACCACATGCAAGTCGATCATTCTATTCTATGTTCCCTTTTGCATGACCTGATCCCTATTATATGAGTCATCGTACACTCCAGCTCTATGCCACACTACAAGTCATATGCCATTTAACTATGGTCATTTTTAATTCCATTATTCAATCTAACAGTCCCGCAGCTCCTGTATAACACAGTCAGTCAATGCTTCCGTCTATTTATAAAGCCATCTATCGCCAAACAATCCTTGCCAGGTTTCTAAATGGCCGCCTTTGTATCCCTGGTTTCTAGGGATGCTTTCTCTCGTCCCATCGTCGGCATCACGGTGCTTGCGGAGGCCCATTTCGTGCAGGTGACGTAATTCTTGCGTGCCTGCGTGGGATTGGTAAACCGGGCGCCGTGCCTCCAGACAGTGGGAGGGGCCAGGACTATATCAGGTCGGCGTGCGACCAGCTGACTAGTGTCGTGCACGAGCCGGGTGGATGTTAGAGCACGCAACATGTGCTAACCGGCCTATTTGTGTTTCAAATTCATAAACAAATACTGTGACCCCTGATGACGCACCCTACCAATTGGGGGTGCTGAAACGCGTTGGGACACAGCTCTAGTGGCAGGGACGACCAGGTTTATACTATAATTTAAAGGGACCTAAATCCTATATGCAAGTGGAGGTATATGTGGATAAGTACAGTATCCACCTGCGTTCCCCTACTGGTCCCCCTGCTTTTGCCTTAAAATAGTTCTATGACTATTTAGCCGTTTTTTTAGTTTTTGATATCTATAATAAAATTTAATTTTAATCGTTCATAAAGGCAGTCATATCCAATTTGCAATATAAGTGAACGTACATCTAGCAATATCAGGACAACGTTATATGTGCAGTGTGAATCCCCTAAATAAAGAAGAGGAAATGGTATGAATCTTACAGTACAAGGTCATCTACTGCATCTGTCATCTATCAATCTTTCGTTCATCAATCTAACAACTATGTATTTTTTTATTAATTTTTTCAGTGGTTTGAAATATATCACAACATAGTGAGGCCTCTGCTTGTGAAGGCGAACAAAAAGATCGGCAACTTCTTTATTTCCACCTCCAGAGAAAGGTTACACAATGTTTCAACCAATCTAGCAAGACTTCATACAAAGTAAGTTCTTATTAGTGACGGTTAGATTTCCACTCTACATGCCAACGTAATAAACTTTTTTTTAATAATTATTTCTTCTATTGTATAGATTTGAATTAAAGCCAGTGACCAGCCAGGCGGTCAGGAGAATGTCAGAAGCCTATGTGTCCTCAAATTGCTTGAAAACCATCGAGACACAATTATTTGCAAAATACCAGGCACATTCAAACGACCCGGCTTAGTGTGTTTATCGGGAGAAGACCATGAACAACATGATAAAAGCATCATCGTTACCGGACAGGATTCAAGAATTGCAAGAGCAGCCTTCCACCTCAAAGTAAGTACCTGGGCAGCAATATGTTCATATTATTGACCCTTTGTTTTGCTGTTTTCTATTATCTCTTTGACTAAAATAATTGTGTCTTTTGCAGAGCTGCGATGGAAGAGAATCTAAAAATGGGTAGAGCACAAGACCAGAAACCACCCGTAATCTGGTCTGGTCTAAGGAGGAAGCATTTGAAAGGTTTACTAAAAAGTATCCCCTCACTGTGGAGAAGGATTTACCAACACTTAAAAGATGCAATGCAGTGTCCACAATCCATGGACAATGTCTGTATGATCGGTGGAGGAAACTGCAGAACAGAATGCGAGTGGACTACATAATAGGTAAGAATGATGTTCTCTCTTTTTTTCTTCTCTCTATCATAATAAAATATTAATACTAATTAATAATAATAATAATCTATGATCTTTTAATCATAGGATTGCTTCAAGACCATTGGCCGGAAGAAGAGGAAATAAAGAGGACTTTAGGACATCAGCTCTGGGGAAAAAACCGTCCCAGAGTAAAAGACATTTTAGACCAGTGGAAGAAGGAATAAGAAGCTTAAAGATATGGACATTTAATGGACATTGAAATGCACAGGGAATAATAGCACTTTTATTTGTTGGGTTCTGGGATGTTTGGATTTATTCAATAAATGGATAATTCTCACTCACCGCCTGACGCCCGCAGCCATGGATCTGTGAGCGCTGGCCCCAGTCTCCTCCTCAGGAGACGCCAGCGCTCACTTCCGCTCACCTCGGCCGGGTCCCATAAGCACCCTGGACTATAAGAAGGGCCCAGCCCCTTCCTCCCACTCCTGCGCGTTGTTGTCGTACCCTAAGTTTGTATATGCAAATGGTCTCCTAGTGTTTTCCAGTTCCCAGTGTTTCCCGTACCTGTATCCTGTAACCTGTATCCCATTCTATCCTGGTCAAGTGCCGTGCTGAGCTGAAGTCGTGCTATGCTGTATACCACTCCTGTCCTGCTACACCACGCCTGATGTCTGCCTGCTGCCTAGTCCCAGCCCAGCCGCCTTGCTACTGTCCGAGCTGCAACAGGTACCCTATACGAACTATAGACTGTAATCTATGTCCTGTTGGCCAGCTGCCATACCGCCAAGGCTGTACAGCCCAGTGGTTTCACTAACCCAATGTGACAGTACGCTCAGGCCATGGACCCCGCTGGTCGATCCAAGATGACGTCACAAGAGATATGGACGGATATGCTGGATCTCCGGTCTCGACAGGACCAACTCCTCCAGGACTTGAACATTCTCACACGTTGGCAGGAGGCACAAGCTGCCGTTCCTCCTACTACTCCTCCTGGCGGTGTTGATCCATGTTTTTCATTGCCACTTCCTGTCCGCTATGATGACGAGACGCAGGTACCTGTCGTTTAATTTGGAACCAGTGACAGATCCACTTCAGCCTGTATGCAAGGGAATTTTTGTCTGATGGTGCAATGGTCGCTTTCATCATCTCTCTCCCCACTGGCAAGGCTCTTTCATGGGCGAATCCTATCTGGGAGAGACAAGGACCAGAGACCTGTGACTTCCAGGGCTTTCTCCGGACTTTTTGCATGGTGTTTGAGGATCCTGGATGAGTCTCATCTGCAGCAGCTTCCTTGTTAAACCTACACCAAGGAGACACCTCCGTGAGCGAGTACGCTATCCACTTCCGCACCCTGGTGGGAGAACTGTTGTGGAACAATGAGGCCCTGGTAGCTACATTCTGGCATGGTCTGTCTCCTAAAAATAAGGACGAACTTCCTGCTCGAGATCTACCGTTTACCCTGGATGACCTCATCCTTCTGTCCACCCGGATTGATATGAGGATCCGAGAACGGGTCCAAGAGGCTCATTGGGAGGGAGGCCTTCCTAGTTTAGTACTATCCTTGCAGCAACCAATGCTGTCCTCAGGTGCCGATCCTCCTATGGCGTCTGTGAGGATGGACCAGTGTAAGCTATCCACCCAGGAGAAACAACACAGATGCACTCCGGGACTCTGTTTATATTGTGACCTTGGAGGCCATCTTGTGAGTCTGTGTCCCCAAAGGTCCCAAAGCCTAGGGTTGGTAGGAGAGACAATCTTGGACAAAGAAGGAGTCCCGTCTAAGTTGTTCATACCCAGGACCATAGTGTCCGGCGAAAAAACGTATAGGGTCTCTGCATATCTGGACTCTGCATCTGCTGCTAATTTCATTTGTAGAGACCTGGTGGATCTTCTTCAATTACCCACTACCCCTCTGGAGAGGCCGTTGACGGTTGAATCGGTAAATGGACTACCTCTGCCAGATCCAGTTATTGCTGTGACCAAGCCACTGAGTCTCCAAGTGGGAGCTCTCCACTCCGAGCTGTTATCATTCTTTGTCTTGTCCAAGGCCGTTAACCCCGTGCTGCTGGGCCTGCCTTGGCTCTGATTACATGCCCCAGTCCTGGACTGGAACTCTGGAGAAGTTCTCCAGTGGGGCCCCGAGTGTTACAACTGTTGCCTGGGACAGATTAGTACGACTCTGCCTCCTCTGCCTCAGTCATTGGCAGGATTGCCTGGTCATTATGCTGCATTTTTGGATGTCTTCAGCAAGAGGGAGGCGGAGACGCTGTCCCCACACCGGGCGTATAACTGCCCTATCGAGCTGATTCCTGGTGCATCCCTTCCCCGTGGTAGGGTATATCCTGTCTCCTTACCAGAGACTCTGTGAATGTCTGCCTATGTTAAAGAGAACTTGGAGATGGGCTTCATATGGAAATCTTCCTCCCCGGCAGGAGCCGGGTTCTTCTTCGTCAAGAAAAAGGATGGTTCTCTGCGTCCCTGTATCGACTACCGGGGTCTCAACCAGATTACGGTGTAAAATAAGTATCCGTTGCCATTGATCTCAGAACTATTTGATCGTATATGTGGTGCCAAGATTTTTTCCAAGCTAGACCTGCGTGGGGCTTACAATCTAATTTGGATTAGCCGGGGTGACGAATGGAAGACTGCATTTAACACCCGTGATGGACACTATGAATACCTTGTAGTGCCCTTCAGCCTGCGTAATGCTCCCGCGGTCTTCTAGGAGTTTGTTAATGACATCTTCCGTGACCTCCTCTATGTTTTGTGTAGTAGTCTATCTTGATGACATCTTGATTTTTTCTCCAGATCCTATGACTTATCAGAGACCGTCAAGTTTTGCTGCGGTTAAGGGAGAATCGTCTGTACGCTATGTTGGAGAAGTGCGTGTTTGAAAAAGATGCTCTACCCTTCCTGGGCTACATCATCTCGAATCGAGGACTGGAGATGGGTCCTGAAAAGGTAAATTCCGTCCTGGAATTGCCACGCACTCAAGGCTTGATTGCCATATAGTGCTTTCTGGGATTCGCCAATTTTTACAGACAGTTCATACCAAACTTCTCCTCACTGACTTCTCCTATCTCTAACCTCACCAAGAAGGGCATGACTGTCAAGGTGTGGACTCCTGAGGCATTCAATAGCCTGAAGAATGCCTTCACGTCAGCCTCTATCCTCCATCATCCAGATGTTTCCCTACAGTTCTCGTTGGAGGTGGACGCCTCCTCTGTTGGTGCTGGTGCACTCCTGTTCCAGAGAGGTTCCAAGGGCAAGTCAATGGTATGTGGATATTTCTCTAAGCTCTTCTCTTCCACAGAATGCAACTACTTGATTGGGGATCGGGAGTAACTGGCCATCAAATTGTCTCTGGAGGTGTGGAGACATCTACTAGAGGGTGCAGCTCATCCCATCCTCATTTTTACCGACCACAAGAATCTCACCTATCTCCAGACGGCCCAAAGGCTGAATCCTTGTCAGGCCAGGTGGCCGCTGTTCTTTACCAGGTTCCAGTTTGAGCTCCATTATCGCCCGGCTGACAAAAATGTGAGGGCCGATGCCTTGTCCACGTCTTTTGAGACAGAAGACACCATGGAGATTCCACAGAACATTATTGATCCGTCTTGTATTGTCTCTGTCAACCCCCTGCTAGTTGGGGACATTCCTCCAGGGAGTACTTTTGTGTGCCTGGCTGACAGAGAGAGAATTCTCCTCTGGGGACACGCCTCTAGATTGGCAGGTCACACGGGGACCCGTAAGACCCGGGATTTGATTGCCCATCATTTCTGGTGGCCCACGCTGCCCAAGGATATTATGGACTTTGTTTCCCCCTGCAGTGTGTGCAGCTAACAAGGTCGCTCACTCCAGACCTGCTGGCCTGCTCCAGCCATTGCCTGTGCCCAATGCTCCCTGGCAGCATATAGCTATGGACTTTATCACTGACCTGCCTCTCTCTGCTGGATACAGTACCTTCTGGGTGGTGGTGGATCGATTTTCGAAGATGGCCCACTTGGTTCCTCTTCCTACTGCTCCTCAACTGGCCAAGCCTTTCATCCAACACATCTTCCGCCTGCACGGCTTGCCGTAGCATATTGTGTCTGATTGGGGGGGTTCAGTTCACCTCAAAGTTCTGGAGAGCCCTCTGCGGACTCCTAGGTGTAATGTTGGACTTTTCCTCGGCCTACCATCCTCAGTCCAATGGTCAGGTCGAGAGAATCAATCAGATCCTGGAGAACTACCTACGGCACTTTATCTCCAAGCAGCATGATGACTGGGTGCAGTTTCTCCCATGGGCTGAATTCTCCTACAATAATCACACCAGCGAGTCCATAAGGAATACACCGTTATTTTATTGTCTATGGCCAACACCCACGAATTCCTCTCCCGGTGCCTGAAACTTTCGAGGTACCAGCTGCTGACACTGCTTTTAGGGACTTTCTGCAGATCTGGCAGCAGACTTGATCCTCCATCCTGCTGGCAGTCAAACGCATGAAACGGAAGCTGTAGTTGTGCTGTGCTGTATTCCACGCCTGTCCTGCTACTCTACGCCTGATGTCTACCTGCTGCCTAGTCCCAGCCGAGCCTGCCTTGCTACTGTCCGAGCTGCCACAGGTACCCTATACGAACTATAGACTGTGACCTGTTGGCCAGCTGCCATACTGCCAAGGCGGTATGGCCCAGTGGGTCCACGAACACAACGTGACAGTGCTATTATAATTAGAGGTGCCGTGTATGGCGCCATTGACGGGCTAAGGTTGGATGGTAGATAAATAGACTCCAAGCATATATAGGTTACAGGCTAGGTAAAGTTTAACAGGCCAACTTCCCCCCATAATGTATCGGATAGACTGCTCCGAAATATAGAACCATACCGAAGAAAAAATAGAGCATATAGTCAGGAGTATATAAGAATATATCAGTTTTATTAATACAAAATAACATACATTTAAAATCACATCATTCACAGACTCTAGTACTAGTACTATGGTACGACATTCAGCACGGAACGATTGTATGTAACACAAACGAAAAGGTATATACCGCAAACCAGTATACACTACCCACGGGAATAGTTATAGTATATTATATCCATGTGGATTGTATACTGATCATCCACAGTGTCCTCTCAGTTATATAGGCATAAAGGTACTATCAAGTCAAGAGAGAGTCACACCGGGAGGATCAGTAATGAGAGTAGTGAGTAGTTATAGCAGAGCAGTCTTACCCATTTCAGAGAGGAGTAAGGGATATCAATGCACGTCCGTGCTGTGTCGCCCACAGAAAACCCCAACGCGCGTTTCGCTGTTCTTAGTCGCTTCCTCAGGGGGTACATTCAATCCACAACATATGTGGTCCTTATATAGTGTGTGCACATACCCCAGTGAATCCACATTATCGCCGAGATGGGGGTCGGCGCTTGTCCGATGACGCGACCGGAAGCAAGTCATGCCCCACATCCGGCCCCGCATGCTGGAGCGCACATCCGGAGTCCCGACGCGTGACGGGAGTTCCGGACATGCGCAGTGCACGCATTGAAGCCGAAGGGGGCAGGCATCGCTGCGGGCCGCATCACCCAGCAAGCGCACATCATCAAGGAGGTAAGTGGGTTCTACCTTGGAGTACTTAAGATTTCAAGAATAGAGCATAGTGATGTTCGTCATATTAAACAAGTTTTAGCAGCATAACAGAATAGTTGTAAGGCCAGTTTGAGTTATGGACACCATTATTAATAGCATATGTAAATATGCAGAATAAAACACTCGGGATGAGTATTAGATGATAACTAAAAAATATATAAGATAGAATAAAATAAAATAAATGACAATAAAATACAAAAAATAAATAAGTGAAGAGTGTTAGCTATAGCAGTATACATACATACTGTATAGCAGCAATGACGTGAAGACGATTTTGAAAATACATATAAGTGATTTGTATGATATGTCAACACACATACGGTAGTATTCTGTTGAACATAAATTAAATGTGAAGTATTAAGATACATCAAAAGATGTATATAGAGTGACATAGGAAAAAACCAAATATTAAAAATTTACAAATATACCCTAGTACAGTACCAGAACCATACCAAGAAATGTAATGCTCAATACCAAAAGAGACGTGCTATATTATAGGGAAGTAGCACCCGGCTATTTCCCAAAACAAATATACATATAAAAACAAAGGTAGATCCCGATATTCGCTGCATTGACATAGCTGCTGGATAAATTCATCAACAGTCACATTATACATAGCCTTTTATCCCTGTTATACTGAAATGAAGAAACTATCATACTATCCATTCAACAGTGGGCTCAAATTCACAAAGATGTTGTAGCACAATAGCGCCATCTACGTATAGTACCACATAAATACATAGTAGTGGTTATATCCAGAACAAACAGTAGATCTTGATTTTCTTAGTCTTAGCTTCTCCTGGACATTCTGATGGATCACATCATATTTGCACCATATAAGGAGACCAGACACATGGGAAAAGTAGAAGGATATCTAAAAAATACAAATATAATACAGAAACACATAATTAATAACACATAAACTCAGCAGTAGAAATTACAGGAAAGAGGCGAAGCTCAATGTTTCGTTAAGTCCATCAGGTTTCATGGATCCCAGTAGGACAATCCACCTGCACTCTTTCTGCGCAAGTATCTTCTTCACATTGCCCCCTCTGATGCCACAATGTACCTTCTCAATGCCCCGTATTAGTAGTGTTTTGGGGCTACAATTATGGTATTTTTTAAAGTGTCGCGGCAGTGTTTTTAATTGTGTGAGGTCATCGATTTCTCTTGCCCCCATAATGTCCCGCACGTGTTCCCTCGTGCGAATACGCAATTCTCTGGAGGTGAGCCCCACATAAACTTTGGGGCATCCACATGTCGCGTAGTATACCACATAAGTGGTGCTGCACGAGATGTATTCCCTAATTTGAAACTCCTTTTTTCCATCAACCGAGGAGAAATGAGTAGCACGGCAGATGTTGGCACAGGATTTACAGTCTCCACATGGGAAGCATCCCTTTCGCGGACCACGCGAGCCAAATGGGCAAATTTGTTGGGGTATATAGTGGCTACTAACAAGAAGATCCTTAAGATTTTTTGATCTTCTTGCTGTCATTAGGGGTCTTACTGATAAGCCCTGCGCCAACTGTGGTTCAGATCTTAAGATCGGCCAGTGTCTGGTTAGAATGGTTCTCATTGCATCCCATTGTCCATTAAAGGTTGATATAAACCGGACATTTGGATTGCCGGCGACTCGTGATTTCGATTTAAAGAGATCAGTACGAGGGGTAGATCTCGCTCTACTATAGCCTCGTTTGATATTCCTGTTACTGTATCCTCTTTCTCTAAATCTCTCAGTGAGGTCAGCTGACTGCTGTTCAAATAAAGTATCTGAGGAGCAGATCCGCTTCATCCTGAGGAACTGGCCCACTGGGATGGCTTTAATAGTGGAAGGAGTGTGGGCTGATGAAGCATGCAGCAGGGCATTAACTGATGTGGTCTTGCGAAACACATCTGTATGTAGAAAACCCCGAATATCAGTAAATATTTGTATATCTAGGAATTCTACTTGATGCGGGTGATGTTTGTATGTTAGCTTGATATTGAGTGAATTATCGTTCAAATGCTGCATGAAATCCACCAGCCCAGACTCCAATCCTTGCCAGATAAAGAAAATGTCATCAATATAGCGTGTCCAAGAGAGCACATGGTTGGCGGCGCAGGCTCCATCCCCATGAAAAACCTGCCTCTCCCAAAGTCCGAGAAACAGGTTTGCATAGGATGGAGCGCACGCCGCCCCCATGGCAGTACCCTGTTTCTGTAAATAAAAGGAATCCCTAAACACAAAAAAATTATGACTCAGGATAAATTGTAAAAGTTCCATAATCAAATCGCATAATTGTCCATCCCAGTTGCTGGTCCCCAGGAAAAAGCGGACCGCCCCCAGCCCGTCATGATGTTTAATGCTGGTATATAGGGATTCTATGTCAGCAGTCACGAGATACGTGTCTTGTTCGATTTGAATCCCATCGATCCTCCTTAGGACGTCCGTCGTATCCTTGACGGTGCCCTGTGCGGGCTACCCTACACAAACCAAAAATTCCCACATATATAGACACGCACATACTGGAACATATATACTGTACATACATAAAGGCAGATATTTAGATATACAGGCAAATATATATATATATATATATATATATATTGTGAGACAGTGACAGGTAAAGTCATTGAGGGAAGGTACATTTCCCCTAGAATCCTGTCATATGTATCCTAGGCTCCAGGGAATGAGTAGTTCTTGCAATAGAAAGCTCTAGCTTTCCAATCTCGGCTTAAGGAAAAGCCGGAAAAAGGGCCTGGAGTTGGATTGGCGAAGAGCAGGGCGGGTTCCCCAATCCCTAGTCCATCTCTGTTGTTAGGACAAGGCTGCTGCTCAATTAGCTGCACCTGTAGCCTGTGTATAAAAAGATGCAGACACAGTGTGTGAGTCTCACCCCTGACTCAGACTGGAGACTACAAAGGCTGGAGTAGCCTGTATTCTATGTGAGTAAAGACCTGTGTTACTTTGTGTCCAGTGCCTGGTAGGAAGGCACTTGGTATAGTTAGATAATATCTTGTTTTGTTCGTGCTCAGACGAACAGGATTTATTTTGTATTTTGCCTTGTTGTACAAGAGGCTGTTTCTTTGACAAGAATAAAAACACAGGCAAAGCCCTGTTATGACTTTTAATGCACGGTGTCCCTGTCTCTGGCTACAAAGAACCCGCTGTACCAACCTCTCCTGATGCTAAACCCTCACAATATATATATATATATATATATATATATATACACACACACATTCTGGAATATATACAAACAGATAAATATATAGACATACAGACACATACACACACACACACACACACACACACACGTGTGTGTGTGTGTGTGTGTGTGTGTGTGTGTGTGTGTGTGCGTTTGTGTGTGTGTATCATGCAGTGCACTTCCAAACTGGAGGTACACTTTGAAAAGATTATTTCTATTAATGAATTGCCATGTATTGGTTAAAGATTATAGATTAGCATATATGAAAATGTGGTGTTTCCCTTAAGGGCTGCAGAGTATATAAGGGGCAGCAGAATATATAAGGGGCAGCAGCGTATATAAGGGGCAGCAGGGTAAATAAGGGACAGCAGGGTATATAAGGGGCATCAGGGTATATACGGTGCATCAGAGTATATAAGTGTCAGCAGGGTATATAAGGGACAGCAGAGTATATAAAGGGCAGAAGGGTATATAGAGGTAGCAGGGTATATAATGGACAGCAGAATATATAGGGGCAGGAGGGTATATAAGGGCCAGCAGGGTATATAAATGGCAGCAGGGTATTTAGGGGCAGCAGGGCATATAAGGGGCAGCAGGGTATATAAGGGGCAGTATGGTATATAGGGGGCAGCAAGGTATATAAGGGGCAGCACAGATATCTTCATTTTGCCAGTTCTACTTTAATATTGAACACACACATTTACAAAGAGACATAAACACATGCAGACACGTATATACACACATATACTGTAACATATACATATACAATCACAGAGACACATACTGTATACACACATATACACATACTGTATACACATACACATATACACAAACATACTGGAATATTTACACACAGTTACCATCTATCCTTGCTGACAGGATCTGTAATGTCGAGGTAGGGAGACAGACAGGTGAGCCCTAATCTACCCGCCACTCAGTCCCTGCCTACTTGCACGGCCTGTCCTAGGCGACGGCGTATAACTGGGCGACGGTCCCTACGCTCAATAAGTGCACGACAGACAAACAGACGAGGGTACACAGAAGCTAAGGGAAATGGGGCAGTTGCCCACGGCAACACCGTGAGCAACCAGAGTAGTGATCGAGCCGAGTCAAACCAGGAGTGTACGAGGTACCAAACGCAGAGCAGGAGAGTAGTCAGTAAAGCCAGGGTCAAATTGAAGCAGAGGTCAATAGTCTTAGCAGGAACAGCAGAGCCAGGAAACCAGACAGAATCACAGGCAAAGGAAAAGCAGGAAATGAAGGTATAAATAGACAAAGGGCGGGAGCTAGCTCCATCTGGCCAGGCTGTGATAGGTTCTCCCACTCCTCAGCCTACCAGCCTGAGTGGTAGCAGATCGAGTCACTCTATCAGACCTAGGAGCAGATGCAGACTGATTAATCACGGGTGTCGACACAGAAGCTGTGTCTGGTAAATCCTTTACAGGATCACAGGCTTCTTGCAGGGCGGGCTGTGGGCGGAGATTCCTCCACTGCTTTTGCTCCTCGGCTCTTATTTACTCCATGTGTGTAACTAAGATCAGAGCACAGAGTAGAGGCTTAGCCCAGTGGCACCCCTACATGCTGGGAGGGTACAGCGTCTTGTGCACTCGCACAGGTCACACACCCCTAAGGCCAACCCTGTATGGCGCTATTATATTTAGGGGTTCAGTGTGTGGCATCATGAAAACTTTATCTTCGTTTATAGGTGAGTGAGAAGCTGAAGACATCTGAGCAGCAAACTGCAGAAATGGGCTGTGGCTGAGAGAAGTCATCATAGAGGTCTGGACGAATGGAAAGGAAAAGAGAAAAATAACAACTAGATTCTGACTTCACCTGTGAGTCACTTAATGTAAATGTTTATTCTGCCTCTAATCTGTACTGTAGTCACTGAATGATCTGCAGCGAGATGATGGATGGTATGATTTTTTTTTTTGTGAAACAGCATCTCCCACATATCCTTGCTATTACAAATACATAAACTCCTAGAACAGTATCACAGCGGGCTAAGTCATGTCCACATGGTACACCTTCCCTTATATAAGATTTGGGCCACTCCTAAATTAATGTCATATGGAAGGAATGGAGTACAAAGCCATATATATAAAAAAATAACAATTTTATTCACATATAGGTTAGACAAACAATTAAAAAAGGTATCAAAACAGAGAAGACTCTAGAAATGTTCACATAACCATAGCAAATTAGCAGATCTGTAATTTGACATGTTGTATTAATTTCTACATATAAGTGCTGTAGGTATAGCAGTGGCCTGAAATTAGCAATATCTTATACCAAAGAAAGTGCAAGTGCATATATTTAGGACAAAAAAACGTCCATATGAAAAGGGAGAGGCAAATGCTATCAGGAGTACATCAGCACCTTACCTATCTCAGTAGTCCTGCAAGTCTCCATGTCATGTGTTTAGGACCCCAACGCGCGTTTCGCGTAGTGCTTCCTCAGGGGATGTATATGTGTCCTGTTACAGCAATTGCTATTTATATATAATAAATAGCATTATAAGTGACAGCCAGCATGGTTTTACTAAGGACAGAAGTTGTCAAACTAACCTAATCTGTTTTTATGAAGAGGTAAGCAGAAGTCTAGACAGAGGGGCCGCTGTGGATTTAGTGTTTTTGGACTTTGCAAAGGCATTTGACACTGTCCCCCATAGACGCCTAATGGGTAAATTACGGACTATAGGTTTAGAAAATATAGTTTGTAATTGGATTGAGAATTGGCTCAAGGACCGTATCCAGAGAGTTGTGGTCAATGATTCCTTCTCTGAATGGTCACCGGTTATAAGTGGTGTACCCCAGGGTTCAGTGCTGGGACCACTATTATTCAACTTATTTATTAATGATATAGAGGAAGGGATTAATAGCACTATTTCTATTTTTGCAGATGACACCAAGCTATGTAATATAGTTCAGACTATGGAAGATGTTCATGAATTACAGGCAGATTTAAACAAACTAAGTGTTTGGGCGTCCACTTGGCAAATGAAGTTTAATGTA
The DNA here is from genome assembly GCF_050947455.1 of Rhinoderma darwinii. Classification (NCBI taxonomy): domain Eukaryota; kingdom Metazoa; phylum Chordata; class Amphibia; order Anura; family Rhinodermatidae; genus Rhinoderma; species Rhinoderma darwinii. The sequence continues at coordinate 450,633 of NW_027461658.1, forward strand.
GATAAATGTAAAGTTATGCATCTGGGTACCAACAACCTGCATGCATCATATGTCCTAGGGGGAGCTACACTGGCGGATTCACTTGTTGAGAAGGATCTGGGTGTTCTTGTAAATCATAAACTCAATAACAGCATGCAGTGTCAATCAGCTGCTTCAAAGGCCAGCAAGATATTGTCGTGTATTAAAAGAGGCATGGACTCGCGGGACAGAGATGTAATATTGCCACTTTACAAAGCATTAGTGAGGCCCCATCTAGAATATGCAGTTCAGTTCTGGGCTCCAGTTCATAGAAAGGATGCCCTGGAGTTGGAAAAAATACAAAGAAGAGCAACGAAGCTAATAAGGGGCATGGAGAATTTAAGTTATGAGGAAAGATTGAAAGAATTAAACCTATTTAGCCTTGAAAAAAGACGACTAAGGGGGGACATGATTAACTTATATAAATATATTAATGGCACATACAAAAAATATGGTGATATCCTGTTCCTTGTAAAACCCCCTCAAAAAACAAGGGGGCACTCCCTTCGTCTGGAGAAAAAAAGGTTCAAGCTGCAGACAAGGCTTCTTTACAGTAAGAACGGTGAATTTATGGAATAGCCTACCGCAGGAGCTGGTCACAGCAGGGACAGTAGATGGCTTTAAAAAAGGGTTAGATAATTTCCTAGAACAAAAAAATATTAGCTCCTATGTGTAGAAATTTTTCCTTCCCTTTTCCCTTCCCTTGGTTGGACTTGATGGACATGTGTCTTTTTTCAGCCGTACTAACTATGTAACTATGTAACTATGTAACTATATATACTAAATACCTCAGATGTTTGAAATTAGTGAGACCTCAATGAATAGCTGGCTCATGTCTATCGGCGAAACCGGAAGCGAGTCATGCCCCACTTCCGGCCCCCTGTGCTGGAGCGCACATCCGGGTTCCTGACGCGTACCAGGAATTCCGGACATGCGCAATGCACTACAGGAGGCAGGAACGGGGCAGACACCACCCCGGCCACAGCCGACAGAGTGCGCACTTCATTGGTCAACACAGAAAGGTACGTAACAAATGTAATACTCGCAAATCCAGCCTTTCTCCTAACTCCTCCCTATAGATAAAAAAAACCATGTTGCATTCGTGTCATAGTGTCACTTATTAGGATGGAAGACAATAGAAGTTATATATAAAAAATGTCTCCCACGCAGTATTGTGAATGTGATTTGTTTGTAAACAGAGGATATATGAAGTTATATATAAAAAATGTCTCCCACGCAATATTGTGAATGTGATTTGTTTGGAAACAGAGGATATATGAAGTGATGATGCATCAAAGTGTACATTGACATGTCATTTTCCAAAGTTGTGCAAGACGCTACATTTAAATTGCAAAACAGTCATGCCGCGCAATGTCCACAAGAACTATTTCTATAAATGGGCATACCATCGTGATAAATATCATTCCATAAACAGCAAAGTCGAGTGATGAAATCATAAGAAAACAATAATAATGTGAAAAAATAAAAAAGAGCAAACAAATAACAAACGAACAAAAAGCAAAAACACAAAGTGCTATTGTGAAAGTAACAATGCAAAACAAGGTTCATTGTTAAGGGGAGGATAAAAGCAGGAAGAAACAGTAAACCGACATAATCGAATATAATGGCAAGGTTGTTATAAGCAGCATATATACATATATGTATCGATGATCCTGATCTTGATACATAGGGGAAGAAAAATTTGCCGTTACCGTACCAAATCAATTTCATGTATATTTCAAATGTTAGTGTATATCATATTTTGAAGCAATCGAGCTAGAAAAAGTTGGTACATCAGATACCTAGTAAAACATATAAGACAAGACACAAAAATAATTTAAAAAACATGCTTTTTAGTGATAGGGATATACTATTGTAGTACTATAAAACTGGGGCAAAGCTGAGTTTTTCATTGAGTTCAAAAGGTGTCATTGAACCTAATTTAACGATCCATCTGCACTCTCTGTGCCAAGACCTTTTTTAAGTCCCCCCCTCTGATGCCACAATGTATGCGGTCCCTATGATTTTTAGGGACTTAGGGTTGCAGCCATGGTATAAATTAAAGTGCCATGGTAACGTTTTTAATTGAGTAGTGTCATCTATGGCATTGGCTCCTCTAATGTCCCGCACATATTCTCTCGTGCGTACCCTGAGTTCTCTGGAAGTCAGGCCTACATAGACCTTAGAGCAACCGCACACCGCATAATAAATTACATGGGTCGTACTACAAGAGATGTAGTCTCTTATTTTAAAAGATTTCTTGCCATCAACTGACGTGAAATCTGTTGCTCTAATGAGGTTAGGGCACGAGATGCAGTCACCACAGGGGTAGCAACCTATTCTCAGTGTAAAGGATCTGCCAGGCACAGCTTCTGTGTCAACGACCATAGGTAATCAGTCTGCACCTGCTTCTATGTCTGTGAGACTGACTCCATCTTCCACCACTCAGGATGGCAGGCTTAGGAGTGGGAGAGCCTATCACAGCCTGGCCAGACGGAGCTGCTCCCACCCTCTGTCTATTTATCCTGCCTTTCCTGTTCCTCCTTGCTTGTGATTCTTCTCGTTTGGTTTCTTGGCCCTGCTGCAGCTTCTTGAACTATTTGTCCCTTCTTCATACTGAACCTGGCTTACTGACTACTCTCCTGCTCAGCGTTTGGTACCTCGTACACTCCTGGTTTGACTCGGCTTGTTTACTACTCTCCTGCTCTGCGTTTGGTACCTCATACACTCCTGGATTGACTCGGCTCGCTCAACACTGTTGTTGCTCACGGTGTTGCCGTGGGCAACTGCCCCATTTCCCTTAGCTTCTTTGTACCCTTGTCTGTTTGTCTGTAGTGCACTTATTGAGCGTAGGGACCGTCGCCCAGTTGTACCCCGTCGCCTAGGGCAGGTCGTTGCAAGTAGGCAGGGACTGAGTGGCGGGTAGATTAGGGCTCACTTGTCTGTTTCCCTTCCCCCATCATTACACTCAGTCCTCGAGATCCAAAAGGGTTCGGGGCTTTAGGTACGTAATGGCTCTTAACCAGGAGGTCTCTGAGATTCTTACTCCTCTTGGCCGTCAACATGGGTCTCACAGGTAAGTTCAAGCTGGGTTTGGATCTTAAAATTGGCCAATGACGCTTCCAAGATTGTCCTCATTCTCTCCCATTGTCCATTATATGTGGTTTTGAAGCGTACATCAGGAGTTCCACTTTTACGGGGCTTGCATCTCAGTAAATCGCTGCGAGATGTTGTTTTAGCTCTCATATATCCTGCCTGTATTGTCCTTTTGCTATAACCCCTATCCTCAAATCTGGACCGCAGGTTCTCGGACAGTTTTTCAAACAGACCATTCGTGGAACAGATCTGCCTCATCCTGAGGAATTGACCAACCAGGATGGCTTTAATGGTGGGTCGTGTATGAGATGATGAGGCATGCAATAATGAATTCACAGATGTAGATTTTCGAAAAACATCTGTTTGAAGATATCCACATTGATCAGTGAAGCTCCGTATACCCAGAAATTTGATTGTATGTCTGTGGAAAGTATACGTCAATTTGACATTGAATTGGTTTGAATTCAAATATTGCATGAAACCTGCCAAATCAGACTCTGATCCTTGCCACACAAAGAGAATGTCATCTATGTAGCGCAGCCAGCACTTTACATGGTCAGCGGCATAGGCGCCGTCCCCCTGAAAAACCTGTCTCTACCAAAACCCGAGTAACAGGTTCGCATAGGAAGACGCGCATGCCGCACCCATGGTAGTGCCCTGTGTCTGAAGGTAAAAATTATCCTTGAACACAAAAAAATTATGGCTTAGGATGTATTGTAAGGGTATGTGCACACACACTAATTACGTCCGTAATTGACGGACGTATTTCGGCCGCAAGTACCGGATCGAACACAGTGCAGGGAGCCGGGTTCCTAGCATCACCATCCCGGTTGTTAGTCCTCAGGAAGAAGCGGACCGCCTCAATGCCATCATGATGTCGTATACATGTATACAATGATTCCACATCAGCTGTAACAGTATTTGTCGCCCGATATTTAAATAACCCCATGAAATATCAATGGGGAGGTAATTGGCAAGGGGGCGTGTAACATCGCTGTGACACTGTCCAATCAGCAACGGACAGCGTTACAACAAGAGCTGGAGAGAGAGCACGTGCGCGCGAGCGCGCAGCTCCACCACCACTACGGAACGGAAGAGGAGAAGAAGAGTGTGAATTCTTCTTCTTCTGTTTCATGGCATTGGAGCTGTGCGTGCACGCACGCTCTTACTCTTTAGCTCTCGGCCGACAAGGACGACAAGACTGATCTCTCGCGAGAGATCACACAGTCTTGTACTTGCCTGCTGAGAGCTGAAGAGAGAGAGCGTGTGCGCACGCACATGCTCTCCTCTCTGCAGCTCTTGCTGTTAACATTGTCCGTAGCGGATTGGACAGAGTCACAGTGATGTTACACGTCCGCTTGCCAATTAGCGCCTTATTGGCAGTTCATGGGGTTATTTAAATATCGGGCGTCAAGTATTACAGCACCGATATCTAAGTAAGGAAAGAGGGTAGGAAAAAAAATCTAAAGTGCCCCAGAGTTTGTGCAGCCCTGACCATTACATGCTGCACTCAAATGCATATCTATGGGCAGGTGAAAGGTTCTCTTTAAAGTGTAACAACCTTTTTAAAAACTTTTGACATGTCAGAAGTTCTGATCAGTGGGGTCCGAACACTGAGACCCCTCACTAGTCGCTAAAACAAAGCAGCAGAAGTGCTCGGGTGAGCGGTGTGCAGCTTCAATTCTGTTTGGCTTTCCTTGGAGCAGTGTACAGGCACAATAGAAAGTCTATGAGTCCGTACACCGCTCACTCGGCTGAAAGTCCTTCATAAATGAAGCGTCACAGCGCTCACCCAAGCACTTCTGCTGCTTCGTTTTAGTGATCGGTGGGGGTCTCAGTGCTCGGTCCCCCACCGATGAAAACTTTGGACATGTCACTATGACATGATAAAAGTTTAGTTAGAGTTTAAAGGCTATGTACATCTTTAAAAACGTATATATATATATATATATATATATATATATATATATATGTACACAGGGGCGGATTATAATGGGGGCAATATGGGCAAGTGCCCGGGGCCCGAGGCTGGAAGGGGGCCCAGTTCGCTCCGGTTCTCCCTTACCGGCTGTTAAAATTACAGCCGGTTCAGAGAACCGGAGTGAAGCGGGACTGCTCACCCAACCAGTGGCGTAGCTATAGTGGCTGCACTACACAGTAAAAAGTTACTATAGTAACGGGAGCCGCGGGCCCATTACTATAGTAACTACAGTACTTACCTTCCTGTTTCCGGCGCGCAGCGCATGACGTCACCACCATCCTGTAGTTCAGAGTCAGGACATCCGCCGCGGCTGGAGAGCAGGGTAAGTTTAATATCCCTGTCTACTTAAAGCTGATTGACGGGGTCCAATCCCAGGACCCCCGCCAATCACCTCTTTTGAAGGGGACGCAGCGCTCGTACGAGAGCTGGTGCTTCCCCTTCATTCCGGTCACTTGCTCACATTGTGAATCCATGTTGGCGATTCACAGAGTGAGCGAGTAAGTGAAATGAAGGGGAAGCAGCTGTTGTAACAGTGCTGCGGCCGCTTCAAAACAGGTGAGTGGCGGGGGTCCTGGGAGACGGACCCCAAGCCATCAGCTATTGATGGCCTATCCTGAGGATAGGCCATCAATGTTTAGGGACTGGACAATCCCTTTTAAGCCTACGATGTTGCAGGCTTAGAGGGCCCATGAGACAGGATCACAGATTGTGTGATGCTGTCTGCTGGGCCCTGTATCTAAGCCAATCACATGGTGGGCTTAGATACAAGGCCCATGTGTGATCCTGTTTGCTGGGCCCTGTATCTAAGCATTTTACATAAGCACATGGTAGGCTTAGATACATGGCCCATGTGTGATCCGGTTTGCTGGGCCCTGTATCTAAGCATCTTACATAAGCACATGGTAGGCTTAGATACATGGCCCATATGTGATCCAGTCTGATGGGCCCTGTATCTAAGCATCTTACATAAGCACATGGTAGGCTTAGATACAAGGCCCATGTGTGATCCTGTCTGCTGGGCACTGTATCTAAGCATCTTAAATAAGCACATAGTAGGCTTAGATACATGGCCCATGTGTGATCCTGTCTGATGGGCCCTGTATCTAAGCATCTTACATAAGCACATGGCAGGCTTAGATACATGGCCCATATGTGACCCTGTCTGATGGGCCCTGTATATAAGCATCTTACATAAGCACATGGTAGGCTTAGATACATGGCCCATGTGTGACCCTGTCTGATGGGCCCTGTATATAAGCCTACCACATGTACTGTATAAGATTACTGTCTGCTGGACCCTGTATTTTGACAGACAGTATCACACATGGGCACTGTACCTAAGCCTACCACATGTGTTACTAATCATTTTTGTTGTGTTTGTGTTTTTTACAGGTTCGGTCGTTGGACTACATCAGATTCGAGGACTACTTTGATTATGGCGTTTTTATTATCAATAAAATGGTTAATGAGGGTTGTCTGGGTGTTTTTTATTTCAATAAAATATTTTTTCTATGTCTTTGTTTGTTTTTTAAACTTTATTACTACCGCCTTAGTAATGGACGCCGGCTGATTAACAGCGTCCATTACTAAGGCGAGGCTTAGTGTTAGCCGGTACAGAGGCTAACACTAACCCCCATTATTACCACGGTACCCATTGCCACCAGGGGTGTCGGGAAAAGGCGGGTATGATCCAGTACCTGACCATCTGTAGTGATGGTCGGACAATGGGGCGGCCACAAGATGGTATTATTAGGCTTGGAAAGGCCAAAAACTGTGGCCCTTCCCCCTGGTAATGTTAACCTGCTGTTGCTTTCTTGAATATGGCTGGTTATGAAAAATGGGGGGGACCCCGCCAGATACCACAGCAGCAGCCTAGCATTACCAGGGGGGGGGAAGGGTAACTGTTTGTGGCCTTTCCCAGGCTGATATTACCAGCCTGTAGCTGACCCGGTACACGACCATCACTACAGATGGTCGGGTACTGGTTCGTACCCGGCTCTTCCCAGTACCACTGGTGGCGGTGGGTACCGGGGTAATGGGGGTTAGTGTTAGCCTGTCTGCCTGCTAACATTAAGCCTCGCCTTAGTAATGGATGTTGTCAATCAGCCAGCAGCTATTAAGGCGGTAATAATATATTTTACAAACATACAAGGACATAGAAAAAATATTTTATTAAAATAAAAGAACAAACACAACCCTCATTAACCATTTTAGTGAGAATAAAAAAAACTCTACCAGTGAAGTAGTCCTCGAATCCGACGTAGTCCAACAACCGAACCTGTAAGATAACACAAACACACAAAAATAATTAGTAACACAGAAATAAGCAAAACAATTCTTATACTTACCTTTTCTGGGTCCAGCACTGGAACCGCAATGTCAGCGAGCTGGTCCCTATATCTAATCCTATCATGTGTGATACTGTCTGTTGAGCTACTGTATCTAATCCTATAATGTGTGATACAGTCTGTTGAGCTACTGTATCTAATCCTATCATGTGTGATACTGTGCTGAGCCACTGTATCTAATTCTATCCATAGTTTGTAGGGTCGTAGTGCAATAGATATGCTATCTCCTATACACACATACACACACATACACACACACAAACACACACACATTTAGGAGCACAGTGTATAGTACTATTATATTCAGGAGTACAGTGTATAGTACTATTATATTCAGGGGCACAGTGTATAGTACTATTATATGCAGGGCGCAGTGTATACAGTGTAATACATCCCCAGAACCAATGTACTGAGCTCGGGTCTGGGGATGTATATATGTACTGAGCTTGGTTCTGGTGCTGTATATATACTGAGCTTGGTTCTAGCATTGTATATATATGTACTGAGTTTGGTTCTGGGGATGTATATATGTATTGAGCTTGGTTCTAGTGTTGTATATAGGTACTGAGCTTGGTTCTGGTGCTGTATTCATGTACTGAGCTTGCTTCTGGGGCTGTATTTATGTACTGAGCTTGGTTCTAGTGCTGTATATATGTACTGTGCTTGGTTCTGGTGTTGTATATATGTACTGAGCTTGGTTCTGGGTCTGTATATATTTACCTTCTCTTAAGGTAAAAGTATATTGTTAAATCTGTTGAAGGGACTGATCAGGTAGTTTTTGTTTTTTTGTTCTCCTTTTTTACAGGCAATTTTATAGCCCCTTCGCAGCCAGAGGGAGCTATGCCAAGCACTGCCCTATCCCAGTGGCTGAGAAAGATTTCCCAATGTTGAAGGGACTGATCAGGTCGTTTTGTTTTGTGTTTTATTTTGTTTTGAATTAATGAATTTGGTTCTAGGAGATGTACAAAATGTGTATGAGCTTCAAGGACCATCCCCCTCCAGCATATTTACACAGGAGGCAGAGGTGACGTCACTCACAGATGAGTCTTTACAGATTTAGATGGGGAGAAGGAAAAAAAAAAAAAAAAAAAAATAACATTTTTTGTCGGAACATTGTTTATTTTATGCCAGATTTCAGTAACATATTTTGTTTGTTTTTGTATTAATCAGGTATTTACAGGACCTGGTGGGTGGGATTTACAAGTGTTCTGGATTATCAGATGAATGTGGAACAATAAAACTCCATCCTTTTGAAATGTTCTATCTATATGTGACATGGGTTTCCAATGTAAATTTGTAATAAAGAGATATTTTATCATACAGCATGTGTAGAACAGGATACGAGGCACAAGGTAAATTACCCAGAAACCACTCTCACCTTCTTGTTCATCTCAAGGAGCAGAGCTGGAGGTGCTCGCTGAGGCTTGTAACCTGGCAGAAGGTAAGACGGCCGACATTTACACTGACTCTAGGTACGCTTTTGGCATCGCCCACAATTATGGGCCCATTGGTAGTAGGAACTTTATTGGATCATCGGGTAAGCCAATTGACAGAGCAAGAGAAGACAGACATGACAACAAGAGAATGTGCAGCCAGGTATCAGTAAATTGGCTTGTCCCTGGATACAATAATGCCACCACTAGGTTTGTAGCAGCCGGCATGATGTGCGCACGGCATGACATAGGTAAAACAGCAAAAGTACCTGTGAAAAGTGCAGCCCGGCCAGATTATCCGTCCCAGCGACTGCAGAACATACAACTACCCGAGGTAGAAGTGTATGACAATGTGCTCGTGTGTGTAGACCTGTTCTCAGGGAGGCCTGAAGCCCGGCCTGTATCGTCCCCACTGCAGAACTTGTGTGTAGTGACAGGGGAATAGTGTTCTCCAAAATATTGAACTGATGTTTGTACAATAAGATGTCAGTAGTTCTCCAAATGTTGTCCCAAATTTAGTTTGTTTAATAACTGTATTCAAGAAGTAAAAACTGTGGTTACGTTTTATGTAGAGTTCTAGACCAGCGTGCCTCAGTATTGGACTATAGGAGGCGTCAGATAAAGGTACAGAAATGGAATATTCCCATTTGAAAACATTTTTATTTATTCCTTTTTTTTGTTGTTGTTGGAAAGGAAAATTGTGAAAAGAAGATTGTGTGCAGTGTATGTGTGTATGTATATATATATATATATATATATATATATATATATATATATATATATGTGTGTGTATGTATATATATATGTATATATATAAGAAGAAAAATGAGTTTGCATGTATCACTTCTAGTTATTGCTCAATGTGAACGTTTAATGTAAAGATGTTATTTGTTAATGTTTTTTTTCCCCTAATTGAATTATCTAATTAAGATCAATTAATGTTTATGCGATGAAAAAGTTTGTTCTCCACAGGAAGAGTCCAACTGGGAGCGGAAGGCGTGAGAACCAGATTCTGACAGAATGTGGACGGATAAGGGAACGTGAACCGGTAACACCCAAGGCACTCTTGATAGCACTTGTATTGATGGTGTATGACCTCACATATGCTCCAAGACTGCAAGGATCGATTTGGTCTAATTGGTATGTCCCAGGCTTTACAGCTGGTGCTGCTAAATTCTGTTAGAGCTGTTTGATTTGCCTACAGAACAGTCCTGGTAGACCGGTGTCAACCTTATCATACCCGCATCCCACAAAGAGAACAGACCTTGAGAGGCCTTCCCATGCAATACAAATTAGAGTAGGAAAAATTGGTTTGCGACATTTGTCAGATAAACATGTGGAATCTGTGTATATTTTGGTGAGCTGGAAATGTTCCAGGCAATCAGCTCAGATCAAGGTACAAATCCTGCTGAAAAGAGTGACACCAAGTGCAAATGAAATGTACCCAATAATTACATATCTTCTAGGTGCCCTGTCCATTGGAGCAGAGAAGTTTTTCATATATAAAAGGTGTTTGTTTGTTTGATTTAGTTTAAGGGCCTGACATTGTTATTGTATGTACTTAGAACAACTTTTATAGTACGTAGATGTTATCACCAGATTAGTAACAATTGACAAGGGTTGGGGTTCCCCAGCAAGTGCCAGTAAACATGAACTAAAAGATTTTTAATACGATGAACTCCATTACTGAGATGTGGCAAACGCAGCCGGAGCCAGTACAACGCGTTTGTCATGAACTGACGGAAGTGTCACAATTCCAAGCAGCCGCCCAGACAAGTAAGAAGACAGCTGAGCGGAGGGTTTGTGGGGTCACAATAACACCCCACTAATCCGCCTACGTGGGATCTCACACCAGGCTCACAGCATGAGGTGTTGTGTATAGCCCGGTGATGTATACTAAGAGAGAAGGACCAAACCAAGTCCTGATGACATCAGCAAAGATCAAAGTAAAGACCAAAGACCTGAGTGAATCTGTCAGCAGTATCAAGCGTTTTAATAAGTAAGTGACTAGGAGGGGGTAATCATAAATACCCCATTGGACACCACTGTGCAGTCTGACTCCACAATTGTATGGGTTACCCTGAGGCCGACAGTCAGTGAAGAACAGAAGATAGAAGAGGATGATGATGATAATGATGATGTACAAGATTTGTCAATACACTAGTGGGACCCCATGCCCAAAACTGGACATTGGTGATGGCATCATATAAGTTGTGGCCCTATTTATATATAGTTTGAGTATTATAATCATAATATATAATTTCTGTAATTAAAATATGAGAAAAGGGAGGGTTTGTAAAGGACGGTTTATTTGCTTATATTCTCTGTATGAAATTACATTGTGAATTATCAAGCAGGATGCCGAATTACAAAGATATGTATGATGTGAAAGTGATTATGATAATGTTTAAATGATTTAGTTTTGTGCAGCAGCCATTTTGTCTGGAGTTCCCATCTTGGTTCTTTTGTAGTGAATAAGAAAGTCATTTCCTTTAACACAAGTTATGTTGATTTCATATGTTTTATCTTTGATTTTGGGCTCCCATATGAAGTTTGTAGAGAAAGAACAGGGAGTGAGAAGGGAGAGTGGCAAATATGCTTGTGGGAGAGCCTCCCCCATCTTACAGAAAATGTTTGTATATAGAGATAAAACCACAGAGTGTATGTATGGTTACGGAGGACCCAACACACTAAAACCTTTTTTTATTACAGGTACCCTTTTCTGGATGTACATTTAATGTTAGTTATATAGAATGGAAGAACCAGACTATTGTATTTCTCCCGGATTTGGATGAGATTGTAAGCACAGTATGGGTACCGGACCCATTGCCAACACTTAATATTAGTTTCCCCTTAGATGAGTTGAACAAAGTTCTAAAAGACGCAGAAGAGTTAAAAGAGATGGTTAGGAGACATAATGTTACACTACAAACAGTCAAAATGAATGCTGTTATAAGTGGGAAGACATTTAGGATCCCAGATTAACCCCTTAACGCTCCAGGACATACTATTATGTCATGGTAAGTGCATCGTTCGCGCTCCATGACATAATAGTATGTCATGGAGTAAACACGGCGCCGTTCGCGCGGGGCGCGTGCATGAGCTGTGATAGCTGCTGTTTCCGACAGCAGACTATCACTGCTCAATGTGCCGGGACCGATCGCGGTGGTCCCCGCAGATTTAACCCCTCAGAAGCCGCGTTCAATAGCGATCGCGGCTTCTTAGGGGTTAATCCGCCATCGCCGGCCTGCTACACGATAGCGGCCGGCGATGGTGACTATGGCAACCGGACACCAAAAAATGGCGTCCGGCTATGTCATAGACGGAAGCCTAGTGGGTCCTGACAGAGTCAGGACCCACTATGCTTGCTGTCAGTGAGTAGCTGACAGTTCTAATACACTGCACTACGCATGTAGTGCAGTGTATTAGAATAGCGATCAGGGCCTCCTGCCCTCAAGTCCCCTAATGGGACAAAGTAAAAAAGTTAAAAAAAAGTTAAAAAAAGTTGTGTAAAAATAAGAAAATAAAAGTTTTAAAAGTAATAAAAGTAAAAATCCCCCTTTATCCCTCATCAGTCATTTATTATTAATAAAAATATATAAACAAACAAATAAACTATACATAATTGGTATCGCCGCGTCCGTAACGACCTGAACTACAAAACTATTTTGTTATTTATCCCGCACGGTGAACGCCGTAAAAAAAATTATTAATAAACGGTACCACAATCACAATTGTTTGGTCACTTCACCTCCCAAAAAATGGAATAAAAAGAGATCAAAAAGTCGCATGTACCGAAAAATGGTCCTGATCGAAACTACAGTTCGTTACGCAAAAAATAAGTCCTCGCACGGCTTTTTTGAAGGAAAAATAAAAACGTTCTGGCTCTTAGAATAAGGGAACACAAAAAGTGAATGATTGTTTACAAAACGTATTTTATTGTGCAAACGCCATAAGACATAAAAAAAAACTATAAACATCTGGTATCGCCGTAATCGTATCGCCCCGCAGAATGAAGTGAATGTGTCATTTATAGCGCACGGTGAACGCTGTGAAAAAAATAGAACAAAAAAACAATAGTAGAATTGCGGTTTTTTAGTCACCGCGCCACCTAAAAATAGAATAAAAACTGATCAAAAAGTCGCATGCATGACATGAAAACTGCAATGGATTCCTCAAGGTCTCTAGTTTCCAAATTGGGGTCACTTTTGGGGGTTTTCCACTGTTTTGGCACCACAAGACCTCTTCAAACCGGACATGGTGCCTAATAAAAAAGAGGGCTCAAAATCCACTAGGTGCTCCTTTGCTTCGGAGGCCGGTGCTTCAGTCCATTACCGCCCGAGGGCCACGTGTGGGATATTTCTCTAAACTGCAGAATCTGGGCAATACGTATTAAGTTGCGTTTCTCTGATAAATCCTTTTGTGTTATAAAAAAAATGGTATAAAGAGGATTTTCTGACAAAAAAAAAAAAGTAAATGTCACCTCTACTTTGCTCTAAATTTCTGTGAAACACCTAAAGGGTTCATAAACTTTCTAAATGCTGTTGTGAATACTTTGAGGGGTCTAGTTTCTAAAATGGGGTGTTTGATAGGGGTTTCTAATATATGGGCCCCTCAAAGCAACTTCAGAACTGAACTGGAACCTAAAAAAATAAATAAATGAGGCAATACTTCGCTTCTTACATTATACTGATAATGAGTCGTGCCCACCCCGAGATGACCCCATTTTGACCGTTTGTATAAACGGAGACCCCTATTAGACCGTTTCAGTGCCCGGTTTTCCCAAGCATACACCCCCGAGAAGTGTATTTCTATTGATGAGTCCCTGGTACATTTTAAAGCGAGGGTTCAATTCCGCCAGTACCTGCCGGGTAAGAGGGCAAGGTATGGCGTGAAGATGTATAAGCTGTGAGAGTGCATCAGGGTATACCTACAGGTTTAGGATATATGAAGGAAAGGCCACCCCCAAAACAAACTGCATCCTGGTCTACAATAGGTACATGGGAGGGAAGGACTTGTCAAATCAAGTCCTGAAGCCCTACAGCGCCATGCGGTGTGGTATAAGAAGCTGGCCGGGCACATCATACAGATGGCTTTGTACAATGCGTACGTGCTACGTCGATGTGCAGGCCAGAGGGGAACTTTCCTGGAATTTCAAGATCTAATCTTTAGGGACCAGGAAGGGGGGGCACCCAGTACTTCTGGAAGCGAGGCCACACGCACCGTACCAGGGCAACACTTTCCAAGAGAAGTTCCCCAAACCGGTGGAAAGGGAAAGAGTCAAAAGAGGTGCAGAGTCTGCTATAAGAGGGGGATAAGGAAGAACACAATATACCAATGTGACACGTGTCCCGAAAAACCAGGGCTCTGTATAAAAGATTGTTTTAAAATGTATCATACATCCCTTGATTTTTAATTTACCCTGATGCACTCCGCACAGCTTACCCCGCTCATCTTTCCCTTCTGAGCCCTGCTGTGTGCCCAGGCAGCTGATAACAGCCACATGTAGGGTATTGCCGTACCCAGGAGAACCCACATTACAATTTAAGGGGTGTATATCTCCGGTGGCGCATGCTGGGCACAATATATTGGACACTGAAATGGCATATATATATATATAAAATTGCAAATCTCACTCTGCACCATCTGCTGCGCATTATCTTTTACACAGTACCTGTGGGGTCAAAATGCTCACTACACCTCTAGATGAATGTCTTAAGAGGTGTAGTGTTTAAAATGGGGTCACTTCTCGGGGGTTTCAACTCTACTGCTACCTCAGGGGCTTCTGCATACATGACTTAGCACCAGAAAAGCTCCAGTAGGCCAAATGGTGGTCCTTTCCTTCTGAGCCCTCCCATGGGCCCAAACGGCAGTTTATCACCACAAATGGGGTATTGCCGCACTAAGGACAAATTGGGCAACAAAATGGGGTATGTTGTTCCCTGTGAAAATAAGAAATTTTGATCAAAAATTACATCTTATTGGAAAAAATATCTTTTTTTTCATTTCACAGCCCAATTCAAATAGGTGCTGTGAAAAAACTGTGCGGTCAAAATGATAACAAAAACCATAAATGAATTCCTTGAGGGGTGTAGTTTCCAAAATGGGGTCACTTCTGGTGGGTTTCCATTGCTTTGATACCTCTGGGGCTCTGCAAATGCGACATGGCACCCGAAAACCAATCCAGCAAAATCTGGACTCCAACAAACACATAGCGCTCCTTTCCTTCTGAGCCCTCCCATGGGCCCAAACGGCAGTTTATCACCACAAATGGGGTATTGCAGCACTAAGGACAAATTGGGCAACAAAATGGGGTATGTTGTTCCCTGTGAAAATAAGAAATTTTGATCAAAAATTACATCTTATTGGAAAAAATATCTTTTTTTTCATTTCACAGCCCAATTCAAATAGGTGCTGTGAAAAAACTGTGCGGTCAAAATGATAACAAAAACCATAAATGAATTCCTTGAGGGGTGTAGTTTCCAAAATGGGGTCACTTCTGGTGGGTTTCCATTGCTTTGATACCTCTGGGGCTCTGCAAATGCGACATGGCACCCGAAAACCAATCCAGCAAAATCTGGACTCCAACAAACACATAGCGCTCCTTTCCTTCTGAGCCCTCCCATGGGCCCAAACGGCAGTTTATCACCACAAATGGGGTATTGCCGCACTAAGGACAAATTGGGCAACAAAATGGGGTATGTTGTTCCCTGTGAAAATAAGAAATTTTGATCAAAAATTACATCTTATTGGAAAAAATATCTTTTTTTTCATTTCACAGCCCAATTCAAATAGGTGCTGTGAAAAAACTGTGCGGTCAAAATGATAACAAAAACCATAAATGAATTCCTTGAGGGGTGTAGTTTCCAAAATGGGGTCACTTCTGGTGGGTTTCCATTGCTTTGATACCTCTGGGGCTCTGCAAATGCGACATGGCACCCGAAAACCAATCCAGCAAAATCTGGACTCCAACAAACACATAGCGCTCCTTTCCTTCTGAGCCCTCCCATGGGCCCAAACGGCAGTTTATCACCACAAATGGGGTATTGCCGCACTAAGGACAAATTGGGCAACAAAATGGGGTATGTTGTTCCCTGTGAAAATAAGAAATTTTGATCAAAAATTACATCTTATTGGAAAAAATATCTTTTTTTTCATTTCACAGCCCAATTCAAATAGGTGCTGTGAAAAAACTGTGCGGTCAAAATGATAACAAAAACCATAAATGAATTCCTTGAGGGGTGTAATTTCCAAAATGGGGTCACTTCTGGTGGGTTTCCATTGTTTTGATACCTCAACACCTCTTCAAACCTGGCATGCTGCCTAAAATATATTCTAATAAAAAAGAGGCCTTAAAATGCACTAGGTGCTTGTTTGCTTCTAGGGCTTGTGTTTTAGTCCACGAGCGCAGTAGGGCCACATGTGGGACATTTATAAAAACTGCAGAATTTGGACAATACATATTTAGTAGTATTTCTCTGGTAAAACCTTCTGTGTTACAGAAAAAAAATTAATAAATTTGAAATTCAGCAGAAAAAATGAAATTTGCAAATTTCATTTCCACTTTGCTTTAATTCCTGTGAAATGCCTGAAGGGTTAAAAAACTTTCTATATGCTGTTTTGAATACTTTGAGGGGTCTAGTTTTTAAAATGGGGTGTTTTATGGGGGTTTCTAATACATAGGCCCCTCAAATCCACTTCAGAACTGAACCGGTACCTTCAAAAAAAGGCTTTTCAAATTTTCTTAAGAATATGAGAAATTGCTGTTTATGTTCTAAGCCTTGTAACGTCCAAGAAAAATAAAATAATGTTCAAAAAACGATGCCAATCTAAAGTAGACATATGGGAAATGTGAACTAGTAACTATTTTGGGTGGTATAACCGTCTGTTTTTCAAGCAGATGCATTTAAATTCTGAAAAATGCTATTTTTTGTAAATTTTCTCTAAATTTTGCAATTTTTCACAAATAAAGACTGAATATATCGACCAAATTTTACCATGAACATGAAGCCCAAAGTGTCACGAGAAAACAATCTCAGAATCGCTTGGATAGGTTTAAGCATTCCGACGTTATTACCACATAAAGTGAAATATGTCAGATTTGAAAAATGGGCTCTGAGCCTTAAGGCCCAAACTAGGCTGCGTCCTTAAGGGGTTAAGGAGGACACGGCTCATCACTGGTATGAAATATATGTACTGTACACAGGGTTTTCTGCCAGTTCAATGTTAAACAAGGCCTCAGATTTGGTCCTGGCATTTCCAGTCCAAGTTGTTGCACCACATGATATTACTGTTATTTTTACCCAAGTACAGCCGAAGCATTTGTCAACAGCAAGATATTTGAGATTAATTTGTGCACTTTTTCTTTCTGAGCAGGTTACTTTACACCGCTGTACTACATTGAACCCAGCTACCTTACTGCCTTTGGAGCAAGGGGGAGAAGACGTAGGTAAAGTATGGTCACAATTTTTGCCTGATACTGATGAACATGATTGTATGGCCCTTATGGCCCAGGAAACAGTGGTGTTCGCACATGTAAAAGATACCCCACTCCAAAACCCAGACCTAATACTCTTTGTGGATGGTTCAAGGTATTTTGTAGAAGGATCTTTTCTTACAGGATATGCAGTAACCACCGAAGATGTAGTCCTAGAAGCAGCCTCCTTATCAGCGTCCCGCTCAGCACAAGAAGCGGAGCTTAAGGCCCTGGCAGCAGCATGCCAACATGCAGAAGGAAAGACAGCAAATATTTACACTGACTCTCGGTATGCATTTGGGATTGCACACGATTATGGCCCTATATGGAAGGCTAGACAGTTTTTGACCTCTGCACGTATATTTGTAAAGAATGCAGACTTTGTAAAATACTTGATGGAGACCCTGATGTTACCCACAGAAGTAGCAGTAGTAAAGATAAAAGCTCACACTAAGGTGAGTTCACCAGAGACAAAAGGAAATGCTTTGGCAGACCAAGCCGCAAAAGCAAGCAGCACAGAAGCTACCCGTGTTAGCAGCCGTATGTCAGATAAAAGATCCAGAGGAAACAAGACCAGCTGTAAGCCCGGAACTACGGCAAAAACTTCAAGGACAAGCAACAAAAGAAGAAAAAGACAAGTGGACGGCCCAAGGAGCAACGCTACGAAAAGATGGCCTCTGGCAATGCCAGAATAAACTGTGCCTGCCTAAGACAATGTTCCCAATGATGGCCCAAATAACACATGGAGCGACTCACCAATCAAAAACGGCAATGATGGACTTGGTAAACAAGGTGTGGTATGCCCCAGGGTTTAGTGTGATGGCCAGCAGTTTTACACAAGGATGCATGATCTGTGCAACACATAATATTGGAAGAACTGTAAAAGTACCACAGAAGCACACACCCAGACCTATATATCCGTTCCAGAGACTGCAGATAGACTATATTCAACTACCCAAAGTTGGTACCTAGGAGTATGTGCTTGTTTGTATTGATCTCTTTTCAGGATGGCCAGAAGCTTTTCCAGTAACCAAAGCTACAGCCGTAGCCCCAGCAAAGAAACTGATCAACGAGGTGGTGTGCAGATATGGAGTTCCAGAGATGATCGAGAGAGACAGAGGAACTCATTTTACGGGTGAAATAATGAACCATGTGTTGTCAGCTCTAGGCATAAGTCAAGCCCTACATACACCATACCATCCACAAAGCAGTGGGAAGGTTGAGAGACTAAATGGGACTCTCAAATTGAAAATCCAAAAAGCAATGGTAGAAAACGGGAAACCATGGACCGAGTGTCTACCATTAGCCTTGTTCTCAGTAAGATACACGCCCACAAAAAGAACAGGTCTCAGCCCATATGAGATCTTATTTGGGTCGGCTCCCAGATTAGGATGTTATTTTCCACAGGTGCTCCAAATGCAGTATGGTAGACTAACAGATTATGTATCAACGCTTGACAAACAATTGACCAAGGTGCATGCACAAGTCTTTGCTTCCATTCCAGGTCCTGATTCAGTTGAAGGGACGTATAAGCTAGAACCAGGAGATTGGGTCATTGTCAAAAGACACGTGAGGAAGAGCCTTGAGCCACGGTTTGATGGTCCTTTTCAAGTTTTGCTCGTTACAAGCACCTCAGTGAAGCTCGAAGGAAAGGCAAGCTGGATTCACGCCAGTCATTGTAAAAAGGTTCTTCAGCCAGAAGAATGAAGATCTTTGCGATTGTTGCGGCGGTTGTTGCGTGTGCTCTTATACAAAAAGGCAGAACTGCTACTCCTGTACACGTAATCAGTACAGAATCACTGGAACAGTTCAGGACAGGGTGGGCGAATGCCACAGTGATAGAAAGCAGGGTAACTACACCTGTAAGGCCAATGCCCCGTGTTATACTACAAATGTGACTACAACCGAAGGGACTTGGAAAAAAGGACCACATGGAGGGACTGTGTACCTTCACATAGACAAAACAGCCAACATTAGCATACAAGAAGAGACGCCGGGGCTGTTGCTTTGTTGTTATGAATCAGATTTACAGTATCTACAGAAATATACAACCAGTAAAAATAGAAACGAAATGATAAATAAGACTTATGAAAGATGCAACAAGGAGAGGCTCAACTCTACGATTGTAATAAAAGAAACTGATGGGATAATATTATGTATGAATAATAGCCAAATAAGAAATAGAAGATATTTTGTATTCTTGATAATAATTTTAAGAGATAGTTTTAAGCCACATATAACAGTACAAAGTCTGGAAAGAATCCCACACATTTGTAAGAGCGCTGTAACCCAACAGCAGAAAAACAATGTACACTTCAATATTTCCTTCCCTGAATCCCCCAGCTGTCATAGACAAAAAAGAGAATGGTATGACCCGCTATTAGGAGGGGTAGGAACGGGATTAGGAGTATTGAATGGTATACAGTTAGAAACAGTTATGAACAAATTAAACTCAGTGGAGATGACACATGTACTGCATTAAGGATAGGTGCGTCATGGTTACCTACTACCTTTGACTTACAGCAAAAAGGGTTAGCTATAGATGAACTGTTTCTAAATGTTTTTAATGAAAGTATGCTAACCGAATATAGAACATTACAGAATGTATCAACTTTTGTAAAATGGACAGTATTGGCTGTCGTCTTATACAGGGAATCTCGGCTATGTGGGACCTGAGGGTCCATTTAGAATTATGGATATGGTAAATTCCACAGAATGGGAAAAATTGATTATTGAACAGCCAAACCCCGTTGCCCCTAGGATCCGAACCATCTCACAAATAGTTGCAATCGCGAACCCAGGATTCGAAGACACTATGGCTATGGAAACTGGATTTGGGGATACAAATCTATGGTTGGAATGGATGAAATATTCCGCCACTAAAGTAAACAAAAAAATGTAAGGACTTTTACCAACTCCATCCATGAAAACAACCACCCTTTATCGAGACTATTGTTCTGAAGATGAATAGATAGTGTAGGGTGTGCACCGACTCTTTAAGTCCAGCTACAAAGGGGGGTCTCCTAATAGGGGAGGCTCGTCTCAAACTGGTGAAAAAATCCTTTTACTCCCCTTTCCCAGAGCACGGACACACTTAGGTTAAGAAATGAAGAAAATATTTACCTTAAGAGAAGGTAAATATATACAGTAAAAACGAAATCCAAAAACCATGAAGGAATCTCAGTTTTCTCCAATTCACCCATTATATGGTACTTTACATGGTGGCAATAAAAACCATAACTCCTCCCGCGAAAAAAATCCTGCACACATCCCTCCATTGATGTAAAAATGAAAAAGTTATAAAGCTCCTAACCACTTCAGTGTCTCAAAGTATTTTGCTTTCTTTCTTCTATATAACTCATTCTGCTTTTACAGCTAAATTAAAACCATGTCAGGTCTGTGGCCGCCTAAACAGAAAACTGAAAATATATACGGTACAGGGTCTCAGGAGTTCGCGGCCGGGGAGGGGGGCAGACCTGAAAAAGTGCCCGGGGCCCATGGTACCCTTAATCCGGCCCTGTATATATATATATATATATATATATATATATATATACACACCAAACTCCAAATTGTTATGCAAATGTTACTTTTTGCTGATTTTCCTAAATAGTCGATGCAAATGACAGTCAGTATAATCTTCAAGCCATCAATCGTTGGAGTATAATGTGAATTTTATTGGACAAATCTCCTAATGATAACAGATTTTTTTTTAAAAGTAAAAAACACAAAATGCACTATTTCAAATTATTATGCACAACAGAGATCAAAATATTTTAAAGGTTGTAAAGAGAACTAAATTGGTAATTTGTTGAATTTGCAGCATCAGGAGGTCATATTTACAGAAATCAAAAGCTCTTTTAATCAAAAAAAAACTTAGCAGGCCAAGTTACATGTTAACATAGGACCCCTTTGTTGATATCACCTTCACAATTCTTGCATCCATTGAATTTGTGAGTATTTGGACAGTTTCTGCTTGAATATCTTTGCAGGATGTCAGAATAGCCTCCCAGAGCTTCTGTTTTGATGTGAACTGCCTCCCACCCTCATAGATATTTTGCTTGAGGATGCTCCAAAGGTTCTCAATAGGGTTGAGGTCAGGGGAACATGGCGGCCACACCATGAGTTTCTCTCCTTTTATGCCCATAGCAGCCAATGACACAGAGGTATTCTTTGCAGCATGAGATAGTGCATTGTCATGCCTGAAGATAATTTTGCTACGGAAGGCACGGTTCTTCTTTTTGTACCACGGAAGAAAGTGGTCAGTCATAAACTCTACATACTTTGCAGAGGTCATTTTCACACCGTCAGGGACCCTAAAGGGGCCTACCAGCTCTCTTCCCATGATTTCAGCCCAAAACATGACTCCGCCACCTCCTTGCTGGCGTCGCAGCCTTGTTGGGACATGGTAGCCATTCACCAACCATCCACTACTCCATCTGGACCATCCAGGGTTGCACAGTACTCATCAGTAAACAACACCGTTTGAAAATTAGTCTTCATGTATTTCTGAGCCCACTGCAACCGATTCTGCTTGTGAGCATTGTTTAGGGGTGGCCGAATAATAGCTTTATGCACACTTGCAAACCTCTGGAGGATCCTACACCTTGAGGTTTGCGGGACTCCAGAGGCACCAGCGGCTTCAAATACCTGTTTGCTGCTTTGGAATGGCATTTTAGCAGCTGCTCTCGTAATCCTATTAATTTGTCTGGCAGAAACCTTCCTCATTATGCCTTTATCTGAACGAACCCATCTGTGCTCTGAATCAGCCGCAAATCTTTTCACAGTACGATGATCACGCTTACGTTTTCTTGAAATATCCAATGTTTTCATACCTTGTCCAAGGTATTGCACTATTTCACGCTTTTCGGCAGCAGAGAGATCCTTTTTCTTTCCCATATTGCTTGAAGCCTGTGGCCTGCTTAATAATGTGGAACGTCCTTCTTAAGTAGTTTTCCTTTGATTGGGCACCCCTGGAAAACTAGTTATCACAGGTGTCTGAGATTGATTACAATGATCCAAAGAGCCCTAAGACACAATACCATCCATGAGTTTAATTGAAAAACTAATAATTAAATGTTTATGACACTTAAATCCAATGTGCATAATAAGTTGGAACACGGTGTATTTTGTGTGGTATTACTATCTGTTTTACAAGCAGATACATTTCAATTTTGAAAAATGCACATTTTTGCAAATTCTCTCTAAATTTTGGTGTTTTTCACATTTGTTGATTTTTTTCTCAGAAATCTTTTGGGAACGGTAATTCAGGGGCAAGGCCTCAAATATTGGATCAGGCTTTTGATTAATGAAGGAGACCATATGAATGTCAATGAGTTTTTATAAGAAGTAAGTCAGATACAAAGTAATCTGACCTTATTTGCCAAATCTTTAAAGCTTAGACATATCCAGTAAAACAGCAGTACGAAAGTGGAGAAAGAAGTAAGTTTTTGTCAGCTGGAGTAGAGCATTTACAGATTAAATCCTTCTCTAGGTTTTCCTTAATGTATGAGACGTAGCTTCTGTCTCAGGAACAGACAAAGGGTATACCCTGTCCCGAGGAGGAGCAGAATCGGTAACCAGGTCAATGGCACAATGGCACGATCTATTTGCGTCTCAGCATTTGAAACACAATCCTGACAGAGAGGTGGGGAGAGCAAGAAGCAGTGGAAATAAGAGGCATATAATGTATGACATCATATTCTACAGGAAGGTGGAGGGGAGATAACCAAGTCAGAGATAAACACCGGAAACATGGTCATGGGACTACATGTGGGACAGGCCTTTATCCACTTGTCCAACACAGATTTTACCCTTGCTGCTTTTTTCTGACGTCTTTTGGGAAAATCAGTTCAGGGTCAGGGTTTAAAATGTAGGATCCGGCTTCTGATTAGTGACAGAGCTGTGGGGTAGGGCTCTATGAGCAGCAAATTGCCTTACAGAAAGAGACAGGTCTGATCTTAGTTTTCTGATGAGGAGGATGGAAATTGTTCTTTAAATGGGAAAACTGCAGCATGATTCATTTTAGTTATTTTACAGTTTTAATAGGTTTATGAGACAGGAATGGCTCAAAGTGAAACTAAAAGAGTGGATTTTTCTTGGGAAGTTTTTTTTTATCTCTCTTTATAAAATGCTCCGCTGTGTTGAAGGACCTGTGGGTGACGTCATGCTGTGTGTCTGCAGTGAAAGAAGCTGGGTGGGAACGATGAGGTCACCCACAGGTCCTTCAACCTTTATGTCGGAAGAGAGTAGACACATCAGCTCCAGGCGTCAGAGGGTACAGTGCAGGGTATGTGCAGGTAAGCATAGCAAACTCCCTAGAGATGAGCATATTAACCTTTTGGACGCCTGGAGCCGATGTATCTTCTTTGTCCGACAACAAGGTTGAAGGACCTGTGGGTGACGTCACGCTGTGTGTCTACAGTGAAAGAAGCTGGGTGGGAACAATGAGAAGTGTATGATGCTGATTTGTCAGCGTCATACACTTCTATTCACAACGCCCAGTTGGTAAAAACACAATACACGCCCAGTTGGTAAAAACACAATACACGCCCAGTTGGTAAAAACACAATACACGCCCAGTTGGTAAGACGAGAAAACACGCCCAGTTGTCCATTGAAAAGCTCATTTGCATAAATATAAAATTGCTCATAACTTGGGCAAAAATTATCGCTTAAAAAAAACAAAACAACGTTACTGTTATCGACATTGCAGCGCCGATCACATTCAATAGGAGATAGGGATTTTATAATCTGGTGACAGAGCCTCTTTAACCCCTAAAGGACGCAGCCTGTTTTGGCCTTCAGGACACAGCCAATTTTTTCAAATCTGACATGTTTCACTTTATGTGGTAATAACTTGGGAATGCTTTTACCTATCCAAGCGATTCTGAGATTGTTTTCTCGTGACACATTGGACTTTATGGTTGCGTTCAGACAGCACCAGTATCTTCGGGTGCTCGAGATAGGGTCCCAACCCAGATATAGGTCAAGAAATGTATTCTGCACACCTTGATTGTATTCAAAGATTTTTATTTCTTAGGGTAAATGCCAGCGGCTATGCGTGCAACGTAACGTTTCGGTCGTTAGACCTTCGTCGGGCACTAAGGAAACATATACATGTAATTTATAGCATGTAGAATAAAAATGGGTACGGAAAAATACTGTATAACATATAACAGGATGTCATCAGAAAATTGAGTAATGTACAGTTTTTACAAGATGGGTCAATACTTGCAAAGTTGCAAAAAATGGAGTTAACCATATGATAAAAAATAATAATAATAACAACAAGAGTATAGGAAGGTACAGATACAGATATCTTGAAACAGTTGCCACATCAAACGGTATGGTGATAGTAATATGCATTTAAATCTGCTAGGACTAGTGTCAGTACACGTTTCAAGGGTGCAGTGTTTCCTATGATGTAGGAATGCGTCGAGGTGCCCCTGTTCAGCGCTGATCTATGCAGAAGTTAAGGAATAAATGTGCAGTGTGCAATACATGATAAAGTTTTTACTATACCCCAGTTGGCAAGAGTCGAGGTGCATAATGGACGGCATGAGACTACAAGGTAGTTAACAGGTAACATAACAGTTTTGAAGTTCACAGGGGTGATCACAGAGTACATATATCTAATACCAGTAATACAACATGAGGGGAGCCACGAGTGGGACTTTGCATTGGAGAATACGGGCAACTTAATAAGCAGTGATATGAACAAACCTGTGCCGTACTGGGGACTGGATCAGCGTAGAAATAGCATAGGTAGCGCTGCTAGCAATTAGATATGGCGACTTACCGCTCTTCAGGGCGCTATCAAACCCTAATTATTTGCTACCTGAAGTACACTACAGGGGGGAGCACCTATGAGTAAGAGCGTTCCTGATAGGTTGGAACGCACCGGTCAAGATGGCCGTGCGTTCCACCGTAGAGCGAATGTGAGGCGTGGAATGCATGCGCATGCGCAGATCACATATGGAGTCTACGAGGTCGCGGTGTTCACTGAGACTCGGTAAGGGGACGCAGTGTCCTAGAAACAACGATTAGTACCAAATGATATGTGCCATTGTCGAGGGTAAACTATAAAAAAACTCTATGTCAGGGTATGTATTTGGTAGTGGACGAAATTAAGCTCATATGGTAAGTGTAGATAGTAACATATGGATTAGTTGGCTCTAGTTCGCCCTATGATAAAAAGGATACCATGTCAATAGAAGTTGTACGCTGGTCAAGAAAGCAGTCCCCATGGTGGTACATTATAGGTTCAGACGGATTCATCGTGTCTATAGTGAAAAAGAAGATGCAGATTATACTGTTGTCAATCTATTAAATAACTGTACATCAATTTATACATGGACATAAACCAAAGAATTGCAGTTTAGGTATATCGTCGTAGTATTCCAAGTAGTGCGTAACTCAATGCCACAGTCCTGGTAGTATTAGATGAAACTGCGGATCTCATACTCCCTATTTAGACCCCTAGGTTCCAGTGTCTGGAGTTTGTGTATCCAGTAGGCCTCCCTGCGTTTAAGTTGATTTATCCTATCGCCCCCTCTTCTCGGTGCTGGGACGTGTTCTATGACCTGGAACATTAACTGAGATATGTTGTGTTTGTACAGGGCAAAATGTGCGGGAATGGGAAGTAATGTTTTCCCGCAACGTATGTTGGACTTGTGTTGTCCAATTCTTTCTTTAATCCGCTGGGTGGTTTCGCCTATGTAAGCCAACCCACAGGGACATTTGATCATATAGACCACGTAATTGGTATTACAATCGAAATGGTCTCGAATCTGGATGCTCTGACCAGAAAGGGGATGATGAATTTTGTCTCCCCTAATGATATGCAAGCATTGAAGACAGCATCTACATGGAAAGGTGCCCATCTTAGGTGTACTCAAGAATGTCTGTCTAGACTTTCTTATGGATGATCCAATGTCTGCCCTGACAATCTTGTCTCTGAGGTTTTTAGGTTTTTTAGAACAGGGTAGGAAGGGGGATTTGAATTCTGTTATTTGTGGGTAGGCCTCTTCCAATAAGGGCCAGTGTTTCCTGATAATATGATGGATCTTATACGCACATGGGTGGTAAACGTGCACGAAGGGGATCCGCTTAGGTTTTGGTTGGGTACGAGGGGAGCTAGGTAGTTGAGCTGATTCTAAGACTCTTTTAGGGTAACCTCTTTCCAGGAACTTTGTCGTCATACTATCTGTCCTTTCCTTGCATAGTGACGGATTGTCCACAATACGGTTGACACGTGTGTATTGTGATCTCGGGAGGGAGTTTCTGGTAGCTAGTAGATGGCAGCTAGAGTAGTGTAAAAGGCTGTTTTTGTCTGTATCCTTGGTGAAAAGATCAGTGCTGAGTTTGCCATGTATGTCTTTCACGACTGTTGTGTCAAGAAAATTTATTTTGGATCTATCATGGCTCAAGGTAAATTGTAACTCTGGCCAGATACTATTGAGGTAAGTCGTGAAGTTATGGAGGCTAGCAGGTGTACCCTCCCAGAGGCAGAAGATGTCATCTATATATCTTTTCCACAATCGGGCATGTTGTTTGAAAAGGATGTTCGGATAGGTGTAGTGTTCCTCAAAGAAAGCCATGTAACAGTTAGCATATGGGGGGGGCAACGTTGCAGCCCATTGCCGTGCCCTGTAGCTGTATATAGAATCTATCCTCAAAGAGAAAATAGTTGTCAGTCAATACTAGATTGAGTAGATCCTCACAGAGCTTCATTATGTCTGGATGTGTGACAGCGTTGGTCAGCATTTCGTGTACTGCTCTTGTACCCTTGGTGTGTTAGATGGATGTATAAAGACTACAGACATCAAATGTTACCAATATGGTTTCCGTAGGTAGTTGGTCTATTCTTCTAATGTATGTAAGGAATTCAGAGGTGTCAAGAAGAAATTATTTTGTTTTTCTGACCAGAGGTGTTAATAGTTTTTCAAGGAATTTGGAGATAGGTGAAAAGATAGAATCAGTGGATGCTACTATTGGGCGGCATGGGGGCTTGTCGAGTTTTTTATGGATCTTTGGAACATTGGACTTTACTGGCAAAATTTGCTCGATACATTAAGTATTTAATTGTGAAAAACAGCAACATTTTGCGAAAAATTGCAAGAATTAGCATTTTTCTTAATTTAAATGTATCTGCTTGTAAGACAGATACTAATACCACACAAAATTGTTGCTAATTAACATCACCCATATGTCTATTTTAGATTGGCATTGTTTTTTGAACATCCTTTTATTTTTCTAGGACGTTACATGGCTTAGAACTTTAGCAGCAATTTCTCACATTTTCAAGAAAATTTCAAAAGGTTATTTTTACAGGGGCCAGTTCAGTTGTGAAACGGATTTTAGGGCCTTATATATTATAAACCCCCCGATAAGTAACCCCATTTTAAAAACTTCACCCCTCAAAGTATTCAAAACAGCATTTAGTAAGTTTCCAAATCCTTTAGACGTTTCACAGGAATTAAGGCAAAGTAGATGTGAAATTTTCAAATTTCTTCTTTTTTTTTTGCAGAAATTCATTTTTCATCTATTTTTTTTGTAACACAGAAAGTTTTACCAGAGAAACACAACTCAATATCTATTGCCCTGATTCTGCAGTCTTTAGAAATACCCCACATCTGGCCCTAGTGCACTTATTGACTGAAGCACAGGCCTCAGTAGCAAAGGAGCACCTAGAGGATTTTGGGGCCTCCTTTTTATTAGAAAATATTTTAGGCACCATGTCAGGTTTGAAAGGCTCTTGTAGTGCCAAAACAGTGGAAATCCCCCAAAAGTGACCCCATTTTGGAAACTATACCCCTTTAGGAAATTATCTAGGGGTATAGTGAGCATTTTGACCCGCAGGTCTTTTGCAGAAATTATTGGAAGTAGGCCGTGAAAATGAAACTCTACATTCCTTCAAAGAAAATGTAGTTTAGCTTATTTTTTCTAATTTCCACAAGGACTAAAGGAGAAAATGCACCACTATATTTGTAAAGCAATTTCTCCCGAGTAAAACAATACCCCACATGTGGTCATAAAAGGCTGTTTGGACACACGGCAGGGCTTAGAACGGAAAGAGCGCCACTTGGCTTTTGGAGCTCAAATTTAGCAGGAATGGTTTGCGGAGACTACGTCGTATTTGCAAAACCCCTAAGGGACCAAAACAGTGAAAACGACAAAAAAGTTACTCCATTTAGGAAACTACACCCCTTTAAGAATCCATCTAGGGGTGTAGTGAGCATTTTGACCTAACATGTGTTTCATAGATTTCATTAGAATTGGGCAGTGAAGATAAAAAAAATCATTTTTTTCCAATAAGACGTAGCTTTAGCTCAAAATTTTTCATTTTCTCAACAAATAAAGGAATTAAAGAACCCCAACATTTGTAAAGCAACTTCTCTGGAGTACGGCAATACCCTATTTGTGGTCATAAACTGCTGTTTGAGCACACGGCAAGGATCAGAAGGAAAGGAGCGCCATTTGGCTTTTGGAGCACAAATTTTGCTGGATTGGTTTCTTGACACCATGTCGCTTTTGCAAAGCTCCTAAGGTACCAGTACAGTGGAAACACCCCAAAAGTGACTCGATTCACGAAACTACACCCCTTGAGGAATTTATCTAGGGGTGTAGTGAGCATTTTGACCCCACAGGTGTTTCATAGATTTTATTAGAATTGGGCAGTGAAAATAAAAAAAAAAATCATTTTTCTTCAATAAGACGTAGTTTTAACTGAACATTTTTCATTTTCTTAACAAATAAATGAAAAAAAGCACACCAACACTTGTAAAGCAACTTTTCCTGTGTACGGCAATACCCCATATGTGGTCATAAACGGCTGTTTGGGCGCAGAGTAGGGCTCAGAAGGGAAGGAGCGCCATTTGCTTTTGGAGTACAGATTTTGCTGGATTGGTTTCAAGGCGCTATGTCGCATTTGCAAAGTCGCTGTGGGACCAAAACAGTGGATTCCCCCCAGAAGTGACCCCATTTTGGAAACTGAGCATATTAACCCCGCAGGTGATTGCCAGAAATTGGTGTGCACTCGATGTTGCAGAGTGAAAATGGGATTATTTCCATAGACATGCCAATATGTGGTGCCCAGCTTGTGCCACCATAACAAGACCGCTCTCTTATTATTATGCTGTGTTTCCTGGTTTTAGAATCACCCTACATGTGGCCCTAATCTTTTGCTTGGACATTCAACCAGGCTCAGGAGTGAAAGAGTACCATGTAAAATTAAGGCCTAATTTGGCAATTTACAAAGTATTGGATCACAATTGCAGAGGCTCTGATGTGAAATAATAAAAGAATCAGCTGAGAAGTGACCCCATTTTGGAAACTGCACCGCTCAAGGCATTTATTAAGGGGAGTAGGCCGCATTTTCACCCCACAGGCCTTTTCCATGAATGATTGCGCTGCGGAAGGTGCAAAGTAAAAATTTTAATTTTTCCCTAGATATGCTATTTCAGTGGCAAATATGTCGTGCCCAGCTTGTGCCACTGGAGACACCCACCCCAAAAATTGGTAAAAGGGTTCTCCCGGGTATGGCAATGCCATTTATGTGGAAGTAAACTGCTGTTTGGGCACACTGTAGGGTTCAGAAGGGAGGTAGCACCATTTGGCGTTTGGAGCGTGGATTTTGCTTGGTAGTAGTTTTGTTTGGAGTCTTACTGGTGTTTCAGTTTATAATGTGGGGATACATGTAAGCCGGGCGGAGTATATAAGGGGCATAGTCAGGTGGTATAATAATGGGGTAAAAAAAAAACATTAAAATAATGCATAGAAATTTGTTACGCTGTGACACAATCCTTTCTGCACAGGCCGGTGTCGCACTAATAAATGGTTCTTACTTATTTCCCATTTGGTCCACTCTCAGCATCTTTGCAGTTTGGGGAATTTTGCTAGGAAAGTGTTGTCCTGGTATAAAACGGACGCCCTCACTTCCAGCAGATATGTTTGGGCCCTCCCCTTACTGGTTCCCTAATGTTAGGGGCCTTGATAATTCACCACTTGAAACAGAAGAAATGTTCCCCTCGGGTCGGCACAACTGCATATTATTTCTTTCCTGACTTATTGGAGCCTTAACTAATTTTATTTTTTCATAGACGTAGTGGTATGGGGGCTGTTTTTTTGCGGGACGACCTATAGTTTTTATTGGTACCATTTTGGGAAACATGCGACTTTTTGATCACTTGTTATCCTTTTTTATTTGGGAGGCAAGGTGACCAAAAATAATGCAATTCTGGCGTATTTTTTTTAGTTGTTTTTATACAGCGTTCACCACGCATTATAAATTACATGTTACCTTTATTCTGCGGGTCAGTCCGATTCTGGCGATACCTAATTTATAGCACTTTTTTATGTTTTCCAACTTTTTGCACAATAAAATAACTTTTGTAAAGAGAATGGATTTTTTTTCTGTTGCCAAGTTGTGAGAGGCATAACTTTTTAATTTTTTAGTCGACGGAGCTGTATGAGGGCTTGTTTTTTGTGAGACGAGTTATAGTTTTTATAGGTACCATTTTTGGGTACATGCGACTTTTTTGATCACTTTTTGTTTCAATTTTTGGAAGAGAAAGTGACCAAAAAATAGCAATTATGTCAGTATTTTATTTTTATTTTTTACAGCGTTCACTTTGCGGAATAAATAACATAATATTTTTATAGTTCAGGTCGTTATGGTCGCTGCGATACCAAATATGTATGGCTTTATTATTTTTTTCAATAATAAATGACTTCATAAGGGAAAAAGGGTGATTGTGTTTTATTTTAATACTTGAAACTTTTATCGTATTTTTTACAACTTTTATTTTTACTTTTTTTACACTTTTCTTTAGTCCCACTTGGGGACTGAAAGGTCCAACTTTTTGTTTGATGTTCGAATATATTGCACTACCTATGGAGTGCAATGTATTAGAACTGTCAGTTGTTCACGGGGCCTAATCGGCTTCCGTAATGGCAGATATGAAGCCATTGTTAGGCCTCCTGTTGCCATAGTAGCAGTCGCCAGCCTTACCATCGCATGGCAGGCTGCCGATTTGATACAAACCACTTTGATGCAGTGATCGGATTGTATCGCTGCATTGAAGGGGTTAATGGCAGGAATCGGAGCTAGCTCCGGTTCCTGCCTTTACAGTGGGATGTTCGCTGTAACATACAGCGGACACCCACTTCTGATGACGCAGGCTCAGCTTCTGAGCCGGAAGCTGAGCCCGCGCCATCTTGCCGATGGTACCGGAAGCCTTTTGGGCCCCGCCGACGACGGGGCATAGGAGGATTTAGTTGCTGGCAGACCGGGAGGTAAGTATTAGGCCTCCGATCGCCTTTGCAGACACCAGCAACCCAGCGATCACGTTGCTCGGGTGACGGTGGCTATAAACTCCTCACATGATGCGATCACTATTGAACGCAGCATATGAGGGGTTAATCGGTTGAATCGGAGGCTAGCTCCGGTCCTGGACGATACCTTAGGGTGCCAGCTGTAACATACAGCTGTCACCCGGTGGTTATGTCGCTGGCTCAGCTCCTGAGCCAGCTCCATCTCCTTCACGTACAGTTACATGGAATTGCCTGAAAACACCAACTCCCATCACGTAACTGTACGTGAAAATGCGGGAAGGGGTTTACTGTATTGAGACATAGCTTCTGTGTAAGGCACAGACAATGTATATACCCTGCCCCAAGGAGGTGTAGAATTGGTTACCAGGTCAATGGCACAATGGTACCATCTATTTGCATCCCAGCATTTGAAACACAATCCTGCCAGAGATAGGAAGAGGTGGGGAGAGCAGGAAGCAGTGGAAATAAGAGCCATATAATGTATGATATCATATTTTTTAGAGAGCTTAGTTCAGTTATTTCTGTCCCCCTCTTCATAATATTTAGAGATTCTCTAGTGATATAGTGCCAAGGGAATCGGGCAGGGCGAATGTGGTGCCTATTTTCAAAAAGGGCTCTAGGTTTTCCCCTGGTAATTAAAGACCAGTTAACTTAACATCCATCATCGGGAAAATGTTTGAGGGGCTATTGAGGGACTATATACAAGATTATGTGGAAAAAAAACAGTATTATAAGTGACAGCCAGCACGGTTTTACTAAGGACAGAAGCTGTCAAACTAACCTGATATGTTTTTATGAAGAGGTGAGCAGAAGCCTAGACAGAGGGGCCACTGTGGATATAGTGTTTTTGGACTTTGCAAAGGCATTTGACACTGCATAGACATCTAATGGGTAAATTAAGGACTATAGGTTTAGAAAGTATAGTTTGAAATTGGATTGAGAATTGGCTCAAGGACCGTATCCAGGGAGTTGTGGTCAATGATTCCTACTCTGAATGGTCCACAGTTATAAGTGTTGAACCACACGGTTCCGTGCTGGGACCACTACTATTTAACTTATTTATTAATGATATAGAGCAGGAGTCTCAAACTCGGCCGGTTAAGTGGGCCACATATAGAAAAAATGGGAAGTTGATGGGCCACATTACTTTCAAATTTGATACAATACAAAATTATTGTTAATCAATTAGTTATTTGAACTACTATAAACAATATTACATTACTATAATAATACCGCTAGGTTTAAAATTTGAGAGATTTCTCCACGTGCTTATTTCAACAATCCAGTTTTCCAGTTTAAGTGTCGCTAAATGCAGTCCGGCAGCTCAGTTGGCAGCGTTTGGCAGACACACAAATTACAAGATTGGGCAGCACTTTTTTTGATAGTGCCACAGAGTCCTCTGCAGATAGTGCCACAGGGTCCTCTGTATATAATGCCACAGTGCCCTCTGTAGATACTGCCACAGTGCCCTCTGTAGATACTGCCACAGTACCCTCTGTAGATAATGCCACAATGCCCTATGTAGATAATGCCACAGTGCCCTCTGTAGATAATGCCACAGTGCCCACTGTAGATAATGCCACAGTGCCCTCTGTAGATAATGCCGCACCCTGCCCTCTGTAGATAATGCCACACACTGCCCTCTGTAGATAATGCCACACTCTGCACTCTGTAAATAATGCCACAGTGCCCTCTGTAGATTGTGTCACAGTGCCCTCTGTAGATAATGCCACTATCCTCTGTAGATAATGCCACACACTGCCCTCTGTAGATAATGCCAAACACTGCCCTCTGTAGATAATGTCACAGTGCCCTCTGTAGATAATGCCACACACTGAACTCTGTAGATAATGCCACACCCTGCCCTCTGTAGATAATGCCACACACTGCCCTCTGTAGATAATGCCACACACTGCCCTCTGTAGATAATGCCACACACTGCCCTCTGTAGATAATGCCACAGTGCCCTCTGTAGATTGTGTCACAGTGCCCTTTGTAGATAATGCCACTATCCTCTGTAGATAATGCCACACACTGCCCTCTGTAGATAATGCCAAACACTGCCCTCTGTAGATAATGTCACAGTGCCCTCTGTAGATAATGCCACAGTGCCCTCTGTAGATAATGCCACACACTGAACTCTGTAGATAATGCCACACACTGAACTCTGTAGATAATGCCACACACTGCCCTCTGTAGATAATGCCACACCCTGCCCTCTGTAGATAATGCCACACACTGCCCTGTGTAGATACTGCCACACACTGCCCTCTATCTACAGAGGGCACTGTGACACTATCTACAGAGGGCAGTGTGTGACAGTATCTATACAGGGAAGTGTGTGGCATTATCTACAGAGGGCAGGGTGTGGCATTATCTACAGAGGGCAGTGTGGCACTATCTACAGAGGGCAGTGTGGTACTATCTACAATGCCACACACTGCCCTCTGTAAATAGTGTCACAGTGCCCTGTGTAGATAGAGCCACAGTGCCCTCTGTAGTGCCATACTGCCCTCTGTAGATACTGCCACACACCCACTTGTAGATAATGCCACAGTGCCCTCTGTAGATGCTGCCACAGTGCCCTCTGTAGATAATGCCACAGTGCCCTCTGTAGATAATGCCACACACTGAACTCTGTAGATAATGCCACACACTGCCCTCTGTAGATAATGCCACACCCTGCCCTCTGTAGATAATGCCACACTCTGCACTCTGTAAATAATGCCACAGTGCTCTCTGTAGATAATGCCACTATCCTCTGTAGATAATGCCACACTCTGCCCTCTGTAGATAATGCCAAACACTGCCCTCTATAGATAATGTCACAGTGCCCTCTGTAGATGATGCCACAGTGCCCTCAGTAGATAATGCCACATACTGAACTCTGTAGATAATGCCACACACTGCCCTCTGTAGATAATGCCACACCCTGCCCTCTGTAGATAATGCCACACACTGCCCTGTGTAGATACTGCCACACACTGCCCTCTATCTACAGAGGGCAGTGTGGTACTATCTACAATGCCACACACTGCCCTCTGTAGATAGTGTCACAGTGCCCTGTGTAGATAGTGCCACAGTGCCCTCTGTAGTGCCATACTGCCCTCTGTAGATAGTGTCACAAACCACTGTAGATCATCACACATAAACACCCCCTATAGATAGTACCACATCCCCCCTATAGGAGTGGAATCCCAAGTCAGAGCATGCCGATGCACTGGCCTGGAATTCCTTTTCTGTAGAATGGGCCCAACACACCCCACCCTGCTGACAGCGCCACACGCCACCTCCATGTAGGTAGCTCCATTGAGACTCCCTCCTCGACTGGGGTGTGTAGAACTGTCAAAAGTGGGGTGTGTGGGCGCTACTACAGGGGGTTTCCACTACATGGGACATTCGGGCCACTGCCAGGGGCGTAACTAGGAAAGACTGGGCCCCATAGCAAACTCTTTTCCAGGGCCCCCCCACCCGGGTGCCACAAGCAGCCCCTCTTATAAATAGTGCCATACAGCCCCCCTGTAGACAGTCCTATATAGCCCCACCTATGGACAGTGTCACACCCCATTTGTAGATAGTGCCCCACCCCCCCTTCTGGATAGTGCCATACAGCCCCACGGTGGATATCACCATAAAGCCTCCACTGTATATAGCGCTATTCAGCTCCCACTGTATATAATGACACACAGCCCCCCTCCCTTGTATATAGTGCCAGACAGCCCCCCCTTAGTAGAAAGTGCAGCACAGCCCCCCCTTTAGTAGAAAGTGCCACACACAGACCCCTGTAGACTGCGCCATACTCAGCCCCCTGTAGATAGAGCCACAGCCCTCCCCCTTGTAAATAGTGCCATACAGTTCCCACTTGTGTATAGTGCCACACAGCTCCCCCTTGTGTATAGTGCCACACAGCTTCACCTTGTGTATAGTGCCACAAGGCAATGGTGCATCCGAGAAAGTTGTTTCAGCCAGGGAGATGTCACTAAAACATGGAAAGGTGGGTTTGGAGGCAGTACTATGTGACTCCTCAGGATAGCGGCACCACCCCATGACCCTCTAATGAGTAATTAGCATATAGTGTGCACCATTTTAAAAGTTGATTTTAAGAATTTTGCTGCATCTGAAAAAAACATACAAGGGAATGTTTGGAAATATTGTCAGGTCATGTATTACCGCATGGTGGTGGTTCAAGGGGTTAAAACTACCTGACAGATTCCCATTAAATATACAATGAATCGAGAACAATTCCATCTGCCCTGCAATTTTGTTATTATAAATATATCCTATATAACTACAGATCCAGAACCAAGCTCTGACATATATACAGTACCACAACCAAGCTCAATACATAAATACAGCACCAGAACAAAGCTCAGAACATAAATGCAGTACCATAATAAGATCAGTACATAAATACAGCACTAGAACCAAGCTCTGACATATATACAGCACCAGAACAAAGCTCAGTACATATATACAGCACCAGAACCAACCTCAGTACATAAATACAGCACCAGAACAAACCTCAATACATAAATACATCCCCAGAACCAAGCTCAGTACATATATACAACACCAGAACCAAACTCATTACATATATACAGCATCAGAACCAAGATCAGTACATATATACAACACCAGAAAAAATACAGCTCAATCTAGTGCAAGCCCTGACGTATAGGTTTGTACGGTGTAAAACTACAGCTCCCAGCATGGCCCGAACAACGGTGAGGATATGCTGGGAGATGCTTTCACAAAAAAATATCATATCATAATCATCTCGTTGCAGATCTTACAGTGACTGCAGTGCTGATTAGAGGCAGAATAAACATTTACATTAAGTGACTCACCGGTGACGTCTCAGATTCTAGTTCTTTTCTTCTCCCTCTGGTCCAGACATCTATGATGGATTTCTACCGGCCATGACCCATTTCTGCATTTTTCCGCTCAGATGTCTTCAGCTTCTCACTTTTAAAACATTTATGCACCTATAAACAAAGTTAAAATTCTCAACACCTCTTACACCTCTAACTATAATAGCGCCATACACTGTGTCCCTGATTATAATAGTACCATACACTGTCTCACACACACACACACACACACACACACACACACACACACACCGTGCCCCCTGTAGATAGTGCCCCCATAGCCCCCTGTAGCTAGTGACCCCCATAGAGCCTCTGTAGATAGTGGCATACATAGAAGCCCCTGTAGATAGTGTCCCACATACAGCCCCTGTAGATAGTGCCCACATATGCACTCCAGAGCTGCAAGGCAATAGTGCTAACCGCTGAGCCACCATGCTGCCCTAAATATAGCTTCCCCTATAGATAGTGCTCCACGTATAGCTCACCGCTGTAGACAGTGCCCTACATATAGCCACCCTGTTGCTAGTGCCCCACAAGTAACCCACCCCTGTATATAGTGTCCCACATATAGCCCACCCCTATAGAAAGTGCCCTAAAAAATAGCTCCCCTATAGATAGTGCTCTACATATAGCCCACCCCTATATATTGTCTCACATATAGCTCCCCTGTATATAGTGCCCCACATATAGACCACCCTGTAGATAGTGCCCTACATCCCCACATATAGACCCCCCTGAAGATAGTGGCCCACATATAGACCCCCCTGTATATAGTGGCCCACATCCCCACATATAGAGCCCCCCTGTAGATTGTGCTCCGCATTCCCACATACAGACCACTACTGTATCTAGTGCCCCACATATAGACCCCCCTGTATATAGTGGCCCACATATAGAAGACCCCCTGTAGATAGAGCCCCCACTATAAATAATGGCATTAACAGTTTTATGAGAAAAAAACAAAAACCTTTACATACTCACATGATCCCGCTCCCACGCTGTTCGCTAGCAATGTAGACAAGCTCTCTTCTGAGCGGGTCTGCAGGAGCTGAATGAGCGTCATCCAATGGCGCTGATTGGCGGGGCAGAATGACTTGCCCCGACAATCAGAGCCTTTCAAGCGTGGAAGCGGCGCGATGATGTCATCGCGCCGTTAGCCAATCAGAGTCAATGTAAGGTGCTGATGCATGTATTTGGCTGTCGCTACCACCGGGGCCCCCTCCGGTGCTAGCGACACCTACAGGCATTTGAGGGCCTTTGTTGCGCGGCCCATACTTGTTGAAGGGTCGGCGGCGCGGGCCCCATACTAGCGGCGCTACCGCTGTAGCAGTCATAACGGTTGCTGGCGGCGCCACCGAGCATATGGGGGGGCGTGTCGGCTGGCGGCACGGGCCCCCTCAAGCCGCAGGCCCCCCGCTACGGCTGCTACCGCGGTAGTTTCGCCACTGGCCACTGCTCACCAATGAGTTCGCAGTGCGGGAGGACTGACGTCATGAAGGAGCGCTCCTCCTTCCGACCGCTCTATCCTCTCCCTGCGGGCTCACCAATGCGTTCGCAACGCCGGAGGACTCACGTCATGAAGGAGCGCTACTCCTTCCAAACACTCTCTCCCCGTGGGTTGCAAGCCGCAGATGACTGCCTCAGGGCCCGCTTGACTGAGACCCCTGATATAGAGGATGGGATTAATAGCACTATTTCTATTTTTGAAGATGAGACCAAGCTATGTAGTAACGTTCAGTCTATGGAATACGTTCGTGAATTGCAAGCGGATTTGGACACACTGAGTGTTTGAGCGTCCACTTGTCAAATGAGGTTTAATGTAGATAAATGTAAAGTTATGCATCTGGGTACTGTAACGTCCGCTGTCGCAGACCGCAGACTCTTCTCATCCTGCCGACGCCTTCCTCCCCAGAAATGCCAGCAAATGCGGCTGTCCTGGCCTGCAGTGACCACTAGGGTGTGCACGCGAGCTCAGTCCCGGACTTAAAGGGCCAGCGCGCACACATGTTTAGAATTGTCTAATCAACCCATAATCACTCTGGACTATAATAAGGGACCTGACCCTTCATCCATTGCCTGAGCGTTGTTGTGTTTTCCCGTGTCAGTCTAGCAAATGGTCCCTTAGTGTTTTCCTGTTCCCAGTGTTTCCCTTCCTGCTACCTGTATCCTGTGCTACCTTGTTCCTGTGCCTTAAAAGAGTTGGAGTCATGTTGTGTTACACAACGCCTGGTGTCTGCTGCCAAGGTCCCATCTGAGCCTAGTCATCACTACTCTCTGTACTACCACAGGTACCTTTGCTCGGACTATAGACTTTACTTGGTACACTGTTTGGCCAGCTGCTATCTCACTATGGAGGTATGGCCCAGTGGGTCCACATACCCACAGCTCGTGACAGTACGCTCAGGCCATGGACCCCGCTGGTCAACCCAAGACCGTGACGACATCACAAGCCATGCAGGCGGATATGCTAGTCTGCCAATTACAACAGGACCAGCACCTCTAGGCGGTGAACTCCATTACACAGCAATTGGATGCGCAAGCTGCAGCCATCAAGGAACCTGTTCCGATTACCCCGGCTGTTCCTCCTGCTACACCTCCTGGCAGTGCTGACCTCCCAACTACACCTCCTGGCAGTGCTAGCCCACGATTTTCTCTGCCACTACCTCATCAAATGATGGAGATGTAAGGACCTGCAGGTGATTTCTGTGCCAGATCCACTTCAGCCTACATGCCACAGCATTTTCTACTGACGGCGCAAGGATCGCTTTCATCGTCTCTCTCCTTACTGGCAAGGCCCTAGCATGGGCGAATCCTATCTGGGAACATCAGGGACCAGAGACCCGGGACTTCCAGTGTTTCCTATAGATTTTTATCAGGGTGTTTGCGGAGCCTGGACGAGTCTCCTCAGCAGCTGCATCTCTGCTGACCCTTCAGAGCTGCCCTGGAACAACGAGGCCTTGGTGGCTACATTCTTGCAGGGACTGTCTCCTAAAATTAAAGATGAGTGTAATGACGGGGGTAGAGAAACAGACAAGTGAGCCCTAATCTACTCGCCACTCAGTCCCTGCCAACTTGCAACGACCCGCCCTAGGCGATGGGGTACAACTTGGCGACGGTCCCTACGCTCAATAAGTGCACGACAGACAAAAAGAAGAGGGTACACAGAAGCTGAGGGAAATGGGGCAGTTGCCCACGGCAACACCGTGAGCAACAAGAGTGGTGAACGAGCCGAGTCAAACCAGGAGTGTACGAGGTACCAAACGCAGAGCAGGAGAGTAGTGAACAAGCCGAGTCAAACCAGGAGTGTACGAAGTACCAAACGCAGAGCAGGAGAGTAGTCAGTAAGCCAGGGTCAATATGAAGCAGGGTCAAATAGTACAAGAAGCTGCAGCAGGGCCAGGAAACCAAACGAGAAGAATCACAAGCAAGGAGGAACAGGAAAGGCAGGTATAAATAGACAGAGGGCGGGAGCTAGCTCCGTCTGGCCAGGCTGCGATAGGCTCTCCCACTCCTAAGCCTGCCATTCTGAGTGGTGGAAGATGGAGTCAGTCTCACAGACATAGAAGCAGGTGCAGACTGATTACCTATGGGTGTAGACACAGAACCTGTGCCTGGCAGATCCTTTACAATGAGCTTGCCGCTCGTGATCTGCCACCTACCCTGGATGACCTCATACTTCTTGCCACCCGGATTGACATGAGGATCCGGGAGCGATCCCAAGTAGTTCGCCGGGAGGCAAGATTCCCACCAGAGGAGCCTATGCAGGTGGACCTGTTTAAACTGTAAGCCCAGGAGAGACACCGCAGACATACTTCAGGACTTTGTCTGTATTGCGGCCTTGGAGGCCATGTTGTGCATTGGTGTCCGCAGAAGCAAACGAAATTCCCGTGCCTAGGATTGGTTGGAGAGACAACCCTAGGTGGAACGGCGCTAGAGAGAAATTTCTCCTCGAGACTATTCATTCCCGTGGCCATAGTGTCTGTTGAAAAGACGCACCGGCTCTCTACATATCTGGACTCAGGGTTTGCAGCAAACTTCATACGGAAAGACCTAGTGGATCTTCTTTAGTTGCCCACAGTTCCCCTGGCGACATCTTTGGCTGTTGCCTCGGTCAAGGAACTGCCTCTGCCCGACTCAATCATAGCGGATACTAAACTGCTGAAACTCCAAGTTGGAGCCCTTCATTCGAAGCTAATCTCATTTCTTGTTCTGCCCATCAACCCTGTGCTGCTGGATCTACCTTGGCTTCGACTACATGCCCCAGTTCTGGACTGGAGTTCCGGAGAGGTTCTCCAATGGGGTCCCAAGTGTCGCAATCGTTGTCTGTTGCAGATCCATCTGGCCCAGTTTCCTTTGCCTCAGTCGTCGGCAGGATTGCCTCCTCAGTACTCTGAATTTGCGGATGTCTTCAGCAAGAAGGAGGCTGAGACTTTACCTCCAGACCCGGCTTATGACTGCCCCATTGAACTGGTTCCAGAAGCGTCCCCTCCCCGTGGCTGGTTATACCCTCTCTCCTTGCCAGAGACTCAGTCCATGTCGATCTACATCAAGGAGAATCTGGAGAGGGGTTTCATACGGAAGTCTTTCTCCCCGGCTGGAGCCAGGTTCTTCTGCATTGACTATTGTGGTCTCAATCAAGTCACGGTCAAAAACAAATATCCGTTACCCCTAATCTCTGAACTATTTGACTGCGTGGGGTTTACAACTTGATTCAAATCCGTCAAGGTGATAAGTGGAAGATGGCGTTTAACACCCAAGATGGGCACTAAGAATAGCTGGTGATGCCCTTCCGTCTGTGTAATACTCCAGCGGTCTTCCAGGAATTCATCAATGATATCTTCCGAGACCTTCTCTATGTCTGTGTTGTGGTGTATCTATATGACATTTTAATTTTTTCTCCAGATCAGACGACTCATTGGAGACATGTCCGTCAAGTTCCGCTGCGACTAAGGGAGAATTGCCTCTATGCCAAGCTGGAGAAGTGCGTGTTTGAGAAAAATACTCTACCCTACATCATCTCAGATCAAGGAAAAGCCCGTCTTGAAATTGCCATGTCCTCAAGGCTTGAGGTCCATACAGCGGTTTATGGAATTCGCTAAATTCCACAGTTTATCCCACACTTCCTTTCACTAATGGCTCCCATCTCCACCCTCACCAAGAAAGGTATGAACGCCAAGGTGTGGACTCCAGAGGCAGAATCTGCATTTAATAGCCTTAAGAGTGCCTTCACGTCAGCCTCAACCCTCCATGATCCCGATGTATCTCTACAGTTTTCTTTGGAGGTGGACGCCTCCTCTGTTGGTGCAGGCGCACTTCTGTTCCAGAGAGGTTCTAAAGGGAAGGCAGTGGTATATGGCTATTATTCTAGACTTTTTTTTTTCCGCAGAGCACAATTACTTTATTGGGGATTGGGAGTTATTGGCCATCAAATTGGCTCTGGAGAAGAGGAAACATCTACTAGAGGGTGCAGTTCACCCCATCCTGATATATACTGACCACAAGAACCTCACCTATCTCCAGTCGGCCCAACGGCTGAACCCCCGTCAATCCAGGTGGTCGCTGTTCTTTGCTCGCTTCTAGCTTGTGCTCCACTACTGCCCAGCCAACAAAAATGTGAGGGCTGATGCCTTGTCCAGGTCGTTCGAACAGAGCACACTGTGAAGTCTCCGCAAAATATCATTGATCCGTCTAGTGGATTGGAAGGGATTTGGTCCAGAGGAGAGGTCCTGGGAGCCAGAGGAGAACCTCAATGCACCTACCCTCATTAGGAAGTTCCTCTCTTGCTATGGTCCCAAGAAGAAGAAGGGTGTAAGATGGGGGATACTGTAAAGTCCGTGGTCGCAGACTCCTCTCCCGTGCTACCTTGTTCCTGTGTCTTAAAAGAGTTGGAGTCGTGTTGTGTTACACCACGCCTGGTGTCTGCTGCCAAGGTCCCATCTGAGCCTAGTCATCGCTACTGTCTGTACTACCACAGGTACCCTTGCTCGGACTATAGACTTTACTTGGTAGACTGTTTGGCCAGCTGCTATCCCGCTACAGTGGTACGGCC
Organism: Rhinoderma darwinii; assembly: GCF_050947455.1. Taxonomy (NCBI): domain Eukaryota; kingdom Metazoa; phylum Chordata; class Amphibia; order Anura; family Rhinodermatidae; genus Rhinoderma; species Rhinoderma darwinii. The sequence continues at coordinate 493,241 of NW_027461658.1, forward strand.
CAGTGGGTCCACATACCCACAGATCGTGACAGGTACCATACAGCTGCATGCATCATCTGTCCTAGGAAGAGCTATGCTGGGGGAGTCACTTGTTGAGAAGGGTCTAGGTGTACTTGTAGAAAATAAACAAAATAACAGAATGCAATGTCAATCAGCTGCTTCAAAGTCCAGCAAGATATTGTTGTGTATTAAAAGAGGCATGGACTCGCGAGACAGGGATGTAATATTACCACTTTACAAAGCATTAGTGAGGCCTCATCTAGAATATGCAGTTAAGTTCTGGGCTCCAGTTCATAGAAAGGATGCCCTGGAGTTGGAAAAAATACAAAGAAGTGCAACGAAGCTAATAAGCGACTTGGAGAATCTAAGTTATGAGGAAAGATTGAAAGAATTACACCTATTCAGCCTTGAAAAGAGACGACTAAGGGGTGGGGGGGAGCATTATTAACTTCTATAAATATATGAATGGCACATACAACAAAAATATGGTGAAATCATGTTCCATATAAAAGCCCCACAAAAAACAAGGAGGCGCACCCTCCGTCTGGAGAAAAAAAAATTTCAATCTGCAGAGGCGACAAGTCTTCTTTAAGCCGGATTCACACGAGCGTGTGCGTTCTGCGCACGCAAAAAACGCAGTGTTTTGCGTGCGCAAAAGGCACTTGACAGCTCCGTGTGGCATCAGCATATGATGCGCGGCTGCGTGGTTTTCGCGCAGCCGCCATCATTATGACACTCCGTTTGGATGTTTGTAAACAGAAAAGCACGTGGTGCATTTCTGTTTTCATTCATCCTTTTCACAGCTGTTGCGCGAATCACGCTTGTCCCACGGAAGTGTTTCCGTGTGGCATGTGTGATTTTCACGCACCCATTGACTTCAATGGGTGCGTGATGCGCAAAATACGCCCAAAGAACGAACATGTCGTGACTTTTTCGCAGCGGACTCACGCTGCGGAAAAATCACGCAACTGTCTGCACTGCCCCATAGACTAATATAGGTCCGTGCGACGCGCGTGAAAATCACGCACGTTGCACGGACGTATATCCCGTTCGTCTGAATAAGCCCTTGCTGTGAGAACTGGGAATCTATGGAATAGTCTACAACAGGAGCTGGTCACAGTAACTACAGTAGATGGCTGCAAAAAAGGCTTAGATAATTTCCTAGAACAAAAAAAACTATTAGCTCCTATGTGTAGAAATTTTTCTCTTCCCTTTTCCCATCCCTTGGTTGAACTTGATGGACATTTGTCTTTTTTCAAACGTACTAACTATGTAACTATATTCTAAAGGGAGGTGGAGGGGAGATAACCAAGTGTTCTGTGTACAAAATATCACACTAGTCAGAGATAAACACCGTAGTCATGGTCATGTACACACAAGACCCAAAAAGCCTTTATCCACTTGTCCAACACAGATATTACCCCATTTTTTTCTGATGTCTTTTGGGAAAATGAGTTCAGGGTCAGGGCTTAAAATGTAGGATCCGGCTTCTGATTAGTGACAGAGCTCTCTGAGCAGTAAATTGCTTTACAGAAAGAGACAGGTTTGATATAAGTTTTCTGAGAAGGATGACAGAAATTGTTATTTTCTTGGAAAAGTTGCAGCATGATTAATTTTAATTATTTTACAGTTTTAATAAGTTTATGAGGCAGGAGACACTCAAAGTGAAACTAAAGGAGTTTTTGTTCTTTGACAAGTCTGTTTCTCTCTCTTTATAAAAAGCTTCGCTGTTAACAAGTTAGAGACATCCCTCCGGGGAGGACTTTTGTAAGCCTGGTAGACAGCAGGCGAATCCTTCGCTGCGGACACCGCTCCAAACTGGCAGGGCACGTGTGTGCCCATAAAACCCGAGATCTGATTGCCCATCAGTTCTGGTGACCCACGCTGCCCAAAGACATCGTGGACTTTGTCTCATCCTGCACGGTGTGCGCAGCTAACAAGGTTGCTCACTCCAGGCCTGCTGGTCTGTTCCAGCCGCTGCCTGTGCCCAATGCCCCTTGGCAGCATATAGAAATGGACTTTGTCACAGACCTGCTTCCCACTGCTGGATGCAGTACAGTCTGGGTGGTGGTGGATCGATTCTCAAAAATGGCTCATTTTGTTCTGCTGACTGGCCTACCATCTGCTTCTTGACTGGCCAACCTCACATTTGAACCTGTGCGGGGAGACCCCATTGGATTTCAAGTCCAACGCCTTAACCTCTCGGCAATCACAGGTTACAACTTGTTCCTTTTCTTGGAAATCTTCTGGGAATATTCACGGGCAAGGCCTCAAATATTGGATCAGGCTTTTGATTGTTGAAGGTGACCCTATGAATGTCAAGGATACCTCTTTTGTCTACATTTTTCTTGAAGTGACTTATAATTGGGGTACCCCAAGATAAAACAAATCAAATTGCCCCCCCCCCAAAGATACGTTTTTCAGGGTCTTACCCGGAAATCACTAACATCACATTTTTAGGCCCCATGCGCGGTCTGCGATTACGGGCACGTCTGGCCGCGGACATCCTCTTGCATTTTCAGCCCGTGCTCCCATACAAAGTATGGGAGCATGGCCCGTAAAAAGAAAAATATAGGACATGTCCTATCTTTTGCCGAGGCTTTTTACAGGCCGGACATCTTCCCGTAAATATACGGGAAGGTGTCGGTGGTAAATAGAAATTAATGGGTCCATAATTGCGGACCGTAATTATGGTCTGCAATTACGGACGAATTCTATGGTCGTGTGCATAGGGCCTAAATCTTTATCTTTAAATTAAAACAGAAAATCTAAATCCGAAGTTGGCAAAATGTGAACTCTTTTTCAAGAAGACACTATTAACACCTTAGTGACCAGCCGATTTTAAACCTTGATGACCAAGCTATTTTTTTACGTTTTTCCATCGTCGCATTCCAAGAGCTATAACTTTTTTATTTTTGAGTTGACATAGCTGCATAAGGACTTGTTTTTTGCAGCACAAGTTGTATTTTTTTAATAGCACCATTTTGGGGTACATATAATTTATTGATTAACTTTTATTAACTTTTTTGGGGCATAAAATAAAAAAATCCAGCAATTTTGCCACTTTTTTTGCGTCTTTAATTTACGCCATTTACCGTGTGGTATGAATAACAGAACTTTATTCAGCGGGTCATTACGATTGCGACAATACCATATACCAAGTTTTCTTATGTTTTACTACTTTTACACAGTAAAAATGTTTTTGTCTCCATATTTGAAGAGCAAGAACGTTTTTATTTTTCCGCCGATGCAGCTGTATGACGTCTTTTATGTTGCAGGACAACTTGTAGTTTATATCAGTACCATTTTGGAGTACATGAAACTTTTTGATCACTTTATATCACATATTTCTGACGGCAGGATGAACAGAAAACAGCAATTTCGGCATTATTTGTTATTTTATTTTTTACAGCGTTCGCCGAGTGGGTTAAATAACATAATAGCTTTATAGTTGGGGTTGTTATGGACGCGGCGATACCAAATAAGTGTAACTTTTTAACTTTTATTTATTTTTTCATAATAAAGCATTTTGGAAGGGGAAAAAGTGTTTTTTATTATTTTTTTTCCACTTATTTATTAATAACTTTATGAAACTTTTTTTTACTAGTCCCACTAGGGGACTTTACTATGCGATCGATTTTAGAATACGGTGCAATACTTCTGTATTGCAGTGTATTACTGCCTGTCCGTTTACAACAGACCGGCATCTGCTAGACCATGACAGAGGCATCCACTACAGGCAGACCTGGGGGCCTTTATTAGGCCCACGGCTGCCATAGAAGACACCGGCAGCCTGCGATCACATGCAGAGTGCCGGTGGGGTGAGAGAGGGAGCTCCCTCCAACTCTGCAAAACCACTTAGATGTGGAGAACACTATTGAGCGCCGCATCTAACGTGTTAAACGGGCGGATTTCTATCCGCCTGCTTGAGCAGCGATGCCCCAAGTTCTCAGCTACCGGAGGAAGCTGAGAACAGGGAGTTTTAACTGCTCCCGGCGTTGCAGATTTATTCTGATGCAGCGCCGTGAAAAGGCAAATGCATCAGTATAAAGCCCGTTAGTGGCCGCCGTGAAAAGGTGTATTGGCGGTCACTAACGGGTTAAATAAGGGTTTATATTACACGTGTGCAGATAAATCTTTACTACAATTTAGTAGAACTGTAGACGTCACCTGAATAAGTAGTGAAACGTCTTTATGATTTCTAATACAATTCCAGTAGGGTTTTCCCCGTTACATGATTTTTTTGGCAGACAATGAACCTGTGACATGTAAACATTGATCTGACAAATGTCACCTGACACCAATATAAATCTATTTACTAGAACATCTTCACCATATGGAAAGGACAAGGCACTGCTGAGTAGGGATGTCACGATACCAGAATTTGGACTTCGATACCGATACTTCGTTTAGTATTGCGATTTCGATACCAATTTCGATACTTTGCCAACAGTAATAAAAAAAAAATCTTCAGTTTTCTGATGTGAGGCGCGACGTGTGACGAATTTTGAATGCGCCTCACATTAATAGTAATTAATCCCATCCTGTTTCTCAGTCATAATGGGTTAATGTGCGAGGTACATGATGGGGCTAATTACTATTAATGTGAGGAAGATGAAGGTTAAATTCATCGCACCTCGCGCCTCACATTAATAAGTGATAGAAACCAGTGTTTATTTCATTTTTTTACAGCGCACACATCACAAATGATGCAAAAAAATTGTTGTGCGCGCCATTACTGAATGTGAATATTTTATGTATTGAGACTTATTTTAATGTTTATTGTAAAAAAGGTGAATGTGTATTTTTTTTTTAATTTAACAATACTTTGTTTTTACTTTATTTTTAAACTTTAATGTACTGACATATATCAGATATATGCCAGTACATTAGCCGGTGTATGTATAGCACACAGGCAGTTGTTAGGACATACTTGGGTATGTCCTAACAACATGAAATATGGTAAGACAGCCCTGGGGTCCGTCAATAGGCCCTGGGTTGTCTGCCCATATATGGTATGGCCCTCGATCGCGTCACAGGAATTCCCTGTGACGCGATCCAGGGGCATCCCCCCTTCTCATTTTCTCCTGAATGCTGCAGTCCGCTGTGATCCCAGCATTCAGGGGAATAACGGCGGAGATGAGAGGTTTCTCTGATCTCCGCCGTTATAGAGCGAGGCTGCGGCTGTGTAATACAGCCATTGCCCCGCTCCTGACAGGAAGTGCGCGCGCGGTCAGCATGAAGTGATGCGGCCACCACTGCACTAATGAGCGGCAGTTCAGGCACTGGAGACAGAACATGGGGGTGTTTTGTAGTGCGCCCATGTTCTGTCTTCATTGCCGGCACTCATTAGTGCAGCGGCGGCCGCATCATCCTGACCCTGCGCACTTATCATGACTCAGGAGCGGGGCTGTGGCTGAATTACACAGCCGCAGCCGCGCTCCCATACATTCATGTATTACTATACTGAGCTGTGCGGCTGCGCAGCTCAGTATCGAAATACAGGAAATAGCGGTATCGAACCGTTTAGGGATGCACAGTATCGAAACAGTATCGAAGTTTCGATGCACCGTGCATCCCTACTGCTGAGACATGAACTCGGGATCCTGTGTACTAGACCGGCGCTTTATCCAGGTCACAGCTCCAATATAAGGGTATGTTCACACGACAGCACAAAATACGTCTGAAATTACGGTGCTGTTTTCTGGAGAAAACAGCTCCCGAATTTCCGATGTTTTTGCATGTACTCGCGTTTTTCACGGCGTCTCTTACGGACGTAATTGGAGCTGTTCTTCAGTGGAGTCAATGAAACACGGCTCCAAATACGTCCCAAGAAGTGTCCTGCACCTCTTTGACGCGGGCGTAATTTTACGCGCCGTCTTTTGACAGTGACTCGTAAAATTACACCTCGTCTGCACAGAACATCGTAAAACCCATTGCAGGCAATGGGCAGATGTATTGGAGCCGTCTTTTCAGGAGTAATTCGAGGCGTAAAACGCCTCCATTACGTCTGAAAATAGGTTGTGTGCACATACCCTAAGAGCCCGGGAGTCTTAATTTTCTGTTTTTCCACTTCTATTTTTCTAATGAAAGTCATATGTAGCTACAATGTTTGTGTCAGTTCCTCAACTTCAGGCATTTATCAAACTTTGTTTTTATTATCAAAACCCACATGGGTTTTGCTTCATTAAGTTTTTCTGTATTTTTCAATAAAAGACATTACATATCAAATCAGACATATAAAATGCCCTAACACCCCACCCCCAATACCAGTGGAGCTTTAATAAAGATAAATAATTTTTATATATGTATATATATATATATATATATATAGGTAGATAGATAAATAAATAGATAGAGAGAGAGAGACATAGGACAAAGGAACGGCACCAGGACTTCAATGAAGATGAAAAACGGTTGCTTTATTCACCTCAAGTGAGAGACGTTTCGGTTCAAGACAGAACCTTTCTCAAGCTACCACATAATGCAAAGTGTCAAGTTTATATAGGAAGTACATACAATAATTAATCACAATCCAAGAGAAGAGGCAGCACTCAAATGTAGTAGAAAAATCCAAAAAGTGCAGCTCCTATAACTTGTTTGTTCCGTACACTAATTGATCAATACTTATTATATGTATAATTAGTGAATAAAAATACAAAATCTTTACATTTTTAACCCATCCACAGAGTCAGTGAGATGAAGTGTACAAAATACACAATAAAACACCATATGACAATTGAATCATATATATATACTGTCAACAACTGTAAAAGTGTATAATCAGCTATCAGGACATAATTGGAAAGGGGCAGAGGCCAATTAATATACATAAATAATTTCAGAATAGTACAGTACCGAGTTGCAATGCTCCAAATTCGTGGCGTCTGTGCGCATCCACCGCGCATTCTCCAAGATGGCGCCCAAACCGGAAGGTCGACTGAATGGACCGCATCAGGTCATAGGAGAACCACCGCGCATGTGCACGACGGCGCTTGCGTTCCAGCACTAAATATGACGCTAATTCACTAATTCTACATACATAATTGAGAGAGGACAATCACTGCAAAGAAATGTCATACTCCATTGAAATCGGTGGAGCATGACATATATATCACAGCTAGGACCAAAGTGTTTGTAAAAATTACAAAACACAGTGGGGATAATCCCAAAAGGCAAAACCAATGAAGATAAAGATACATAACAGAAACTATGTCCCAAACCAGGTTGTCCATCCAAACTGTTAAATACGGTGGTGTGACAAAATCCTAAAGAATTTAAGGGTTAAACGTAAAGTCAATTCCGCTGGTATGTATCATAACCTCATTGGTTGCCACATATACTTGTTCAAGGAAATAAACCTCTCTATGCACAGCAATCATATTTCCTAATGATAAATAAACATGTGTCCTCAAAATTTAGGGAAGGGGAAGTGAAAAGAAATGGATATTGACATAATACCCCACTTTTTGGAGAATACCATACAAAGAAATCAACGGCCTCTGCTCCCTTGCAACTAACGTCCAATTTGCTTCACAATAAGTGAATATCTGTGGAAAAATAGATAAAAAAGACCAGTGATTAATCCACAAAATGTATGGATGAATTACATACGGGATATTCTTTCCATAGCAGACTGTTCCAGAAGTCATGTTATTTGCCTAGCTGTTCACGAGCAAACTAAAGTCTAGATCTGATGTTTTTTTTCTGGATAACTAAGGTTTTGCTTTGGAGCACCCCATGTAGCTTTAATTTTTGCCGCATTTTTGGAATGGTAGGCATCAAGAGAATCAAAATCTGCAGTAGATCTTTAAAAAAATTCTGGGGTTCTCAGAAACTTCTCTCAGAATCTTGTGTTCTGCTCTCAGGCTGATCTTACTGAGACAGACTGGCCTGGACAAATTGGCAGTTGTCTGAAATTTCCACATGCAGATCGTTTTCTGGACAGTGGAATGATTGACATCTAATAGTTTTGCCATTTTCCCTTTCCTGAATCATAGACATCCATAACCTTTCTGAAGGCCTCAGAGCGCTACGGTTCTCGGCATAGTGATACCAGACATTTCAATAACAAAGGGAAACCAAACATCAGGGGATTAACCCCTTAACGCCGAATATATCCGTCCTCAGCAGATGCTAGTTCGCGCAGGAGAACGGATATATCCGTCCTGTGATGGTGCGGGTGCTGACAGTGTACCCACGCGATCAGCGGCAGGAGCACGGCTGTTATACACAGCCTGGCTCCTGCTGCAACTGCCGGAATCGAAGCACGCTCCGATTCCGGCAGTTTAACCCATTAAATGCCGCTGTCAATAGTGACAGCGACATCTAATGTGTTTGACAGAGGGAGCACCCTCTGTCACCCCATCGTTGCCCCGGCAAAGAAATCACGGGTCACCGTCGGGTTACCATGGCAGCCGGGGTCTAACAAAGACCCCCAGGTCTGCCTTCAGCAAATGCCTGTGAGGCGATGCCGGAGGCATGCCCTAATAGATTGCCTGTCAGTTTTACACGGACAGGCAATAATGCTTTGGTGTACTAAAGTATACCAAAGCATTATATATGCGATCGGCAGATTGCATAGTGAAGTCCCCTGGTGGGATTAAAAAAAAAAAAAAAAATGTAAAATCAGTTAAATAAAGTTCGTGAAAAAAAATAATAAAATTGTGAAAATCAAAAGTGTCAAAACAAATAACACATACACATATATGGTATCCCCGCGATCGTAACAACTTGAACAATAAAATTAACACATTAATTAAACCGCCGGATGAACGGCGTAAAAAAAAAACGCAAAAAACTCTTTTCTCCCATTCCCCCCATAAAAAATTAAATAAAAATTAATCTATAAGTCCTATGTACCCCAAAATAGTACTAATGAAAACTACACATTGGTCCGCAAAAATAAAGCCCACATACGACCACATTGACGGAAAAATAAAAAAGAATTACGTCTCTTGGAATTCGGCGATGCAAAAACAAGTTATTTTTTTCTAAAAGGCTTATTGTGCAAACGTAGGAAAACATATAAAACCTTTACATATTTGGTATCCCCGTAATCGTGCCGACCCATAGAATAAAGTTAACATGTTATTTACGCTGCATAGTAAACGGCGTAAATTTATAATGTGAAAATCAATGCTGGAATAGCTGCTTATTTTCAATTCTCTCCTAAAATAAAGTTAATAAAAGTTAATCAATATGTTATAAGCATCTAAAAACTGTGTCGACGGAATAAAAAAAAAAGTTACGACTCTTGGAATGCGACGGTGAAAAAACAAAAAATAATCCTTGGTCATTAACATGCAAAATGGCCTGGTAATTAAGGGGTTAAATGAGACACGTTCCTCCTGGATCCTGTCTAAGGCTGGAATCACACAGGTTTTTTTTAGGCAAATTAAAAAGTGTATGAAAAGAATTGGGAAATATAAATGAAGGACTTTTCTTTCCGGCTGGATCCACTTCTGGCTTTGAGATGCAGTTGGATGCTACAGAAACAACCCACTTAGATGTATGGAACTATTTACAGTTTCAGAAATTTATACTAGAAATCTGCCACAAGTGAATCTACCCTGAGGGTAAGAACAGACGGAAAGGCAACCACAACATAGCCACATAGGTGGCGAATGGACACGCGATTTAGCCGGTAAATTATTCAATTAGATAGTTACTTTGTTAGTGTTTTTTTCTTCTATTCCATCACCTTCATCTTTTTATGCTGTTTTAATGAAAGTCAAATATAAAATGTCCATATATGTTAAAAACAAAAACGTTTACATTGTCCTTACGGTCACTCTGGATTCTCCTTCAGTGTGGGGGAATTTATGAATACAGTAATAAGAAGCGAGATTCATGGTGGCAATTCAGCTTCTCTGCTTTGTAAGTAAACCAGGCACTTCTTTTCTTCTTTATATCCACAGTACTTTTTCTTCATAGATTCCGGTCACAGTTGAGCACAGGTAAATATAATTTGGGTGTTTGGCAGATCCAGGCTAATTCCAGCCAAAAAATAAACAAACACTCTTATTGGCTGTTTAACCCGTTACTGAACGCCAATACGCCTTTTCACTATCCCTGCTCGAACGGGTCAGATCGATATCAGTTTAACCCCCTCAGATACGTCACCCAAAAAGCGAGCACCGTATCCGAGTGTTTTTGGAGAGAGGGAGGGAGCTCCCTCTCCCACCCCACCAGCACCCTGCGCATGATAGCAGAGTGACGGTGTCTTCTATATCAGCCGGGGGGCCCAATAAAGGCCCCGAGGTCTGCCTGTAGCGTATACCTGAAAAAAATTAAAAAAACACCTTTTCCCCATACAAAATGTTTTATTATTAAAAGGACAAAACAAAAAAAGTTCAAAAGCTACATATATTTGGTATTGCCGCGTCCATAACGACCCCAACTATAAAGTTATTACATTATTTAACCCACACAGTGAACGTCATAAAAAAATATAATAAAAAAAACATGCAAAAATCCGTTTTCTATGAATCCTGCCTTAAAAAAAAATTTGATAAAAAGTGATCAAAAAGTCGCATGTACTCCAAAATGGTGCCGATAAAAACTACAAGTCTTCCCGCAAAAAAAAAGCCATCGCTCTTCAAATATGGAGACACAAGCACAAATAATTTTAAAAAAATAAAAATAAATTGTTTTTTACTGTGTAAACATAGTAAAACCTACAAAATCGATATAAATTTGGTATTGTTGCCATCATAACAACCCGCTGAATAAAGTTATTGTGTTATTTATACCACACGATAAATGGCGTAAATTTAGGATGCAAAAAAGTGTGGCGGAATTGTTTTTTTTGATTCCCCCCAAAAATGCTTTTTTAGAAAAGTTATTCAATAAAATTCCATGTACCCCAAAATGGCGCTGTTACAAAATACAACTTGTCCTTACAAAAGACAAGATCTAATACAGCTATGTCGACTAAAACAAAAAAGTTATAGCTGTTTGAATGAGACGATGGAAAAAACGTAATAAATAGCTTGGTCATTAAGGCCTAAAATAGGCGGGTCACTAAGGGGTTAAAGTCTGTGAATAATTTGATGTGTTTCAAATATTTTTTTTTTATCTTATAGCATTTCCCACATTCTAAACGAGATTATGGTTTCTACTTCATGTGAATTCTCTGCAAAGTTCCAAAATGTAAATTTATTTTAAAAAACAAATATCTTCCACATATAGATCATCAAAATGGCTTCTCCCCTGTATGGTTTCTCCGATGAGCCCTCAGCTTTGCTTTAGTAGTAAAACATTTCCCACATTCTGAACACTACTATAATTTCTCTCCTGTGTGACTTCTCTTATGTATAACAAGACTTGATTTATCTGTAAGACATTTCCCACATTCTGGACATGAATATGGCTTCTCTCCTGTGTGACTTCTCTCATGTCTAACAAGATACGATTTATTTGTAAAACATTTCCCACATTCTGAACATGAATATGGCTTCTCTCCTGTGTGACTTCTCTCATGTATAACAAGATACGATTTATTTGTAAAACATTTCCCACATTCTGAACATGAATATGGCTTCTCTCCTGTGTGACTTCTCTTATGTACAATGAGACCTGATATATCTGTAAAACATTTCCCACATTCTGGACATGAATATGGCTTCTCTCCCGTGTGACTTCTCTTATGTATAACAAGATGTGATTTATTTGTAAAACATTTCCCACATTCTGAACATGAATATGGCTTCTCTCCTGTGTGAATTCTCTTATGTTTAACAACATAGGATTTTTTTATAAAACATTTCCCACATTCTGAACATGAATACAGCTTCTCACCTCTGTGAATTTTCTCATGTGTAACAAGAGCTGATTTATTTGTAAAACATTTCCCACATTCTGAACATGAATATGGCTTCTCTCCTGTGTGACTTCTCTCATGTCTAACAAGATGAGATTTATTTGTAAAACATTTCCCACATTCTGAACATGAATACGGCTTCTCACCTGTGTGACTTCTCTCATGTATAACAAGATGTGATTTATTTGTAAAACATTTCCCACATTCTGAACATGAATATGGCTTCTCCCCTGTGTGAATTCTCTCATGTCTAACAAGATTTGATTTCAATTTAAAACTTTTCCCACATTCTGCACATGAATACGGCTTCTCACCTGTGTGACTTCTCTCATGTATAACAAGATGTGATTTATGTGTAAAACATTTCCCACTTTCTGAACATGAATATGGCTTATCTCCTGTATGAAGTCTCTCATGTATAACAAGATTTGATTTATCTGTAAAACATTTCGCACATTCTGGACATGAATATGGCTTCTCTCCTGTGTGACTTCTCTCGTGTCTAACAAGATTTGATTTAAATGTAAAACATGTCCCACATTCTGCACATGAATACGGATTCTCTCCTGTGTGAATTCTTCTGTTTGTTAAAAGACCTGAGATTTTTTTGAACGGTTTACTACATTGAAACCTTTTACCCCCTTTCTGGGCTGTACTTGTGGTAACAATCTGTGATTGGGTAGAAGGTTCCTCATTATTAGTGAAATTATATGATAGGTCTTTACTGTGAAGTCCTGGATGTATATTAAGGGTAATGAGGTTTTCTCCTGAAGAGCGCTGGATGATATCTTCATCTTCTACTTTATAATTTAGCAATAACGTGAAGTTTCCCTCAGAGTTCTTACTGGGATTTTCTGTTAGGATTGAAAAAACAAACTGTGATTTTGTTTCACAATAAAAAAGTTGACAAATTTATAACATTTGTATTAGGCTGGAAACACACATGCCGTGTTTTGAGCCAAAGTCAGAAGTGTATCAAGCAGGAAGAAGTTTAAGCCAAGCCTTTTGACTCCATTCCAGCCGTATAACAATCCATGACAGTCCAGGATTCTGGTCTACACTCAGTTCTCCACTATTAATTTATTACATAAAGCTCGACATAATAAAATAATTTTTGGGAAAAAGCAGAACCTTGTCTGGTAATGAAGCCTGTTCTCTGCTAACACATTTGGACTTTTAAATACTAATAAGGCATACACAATCTTAACTTAATATTGTTACAGTCTAATATTGCCCACAGTCTACATTTAACAAGATAATGTGTCATGAGACAAATCACAGGATGAATTCATGGACATGATAATGAGGTCTGCATATCCAAATGGCTGAACAGTCACCAAATCTCAATTTTATAGATCATCTTTGGGATGTAGTGGAATAGACAGAGTGAAGTTAATAATCAGAATCTGTAATACAGGTTTCAAGTACATAGTAATATCATTCCACTAAGAATTCAGGCTGTTGTAAGGGGAAAGAGTGTCCTATCAAGTACTGATAATGTGAACCTAATGAAATGAAGTGGCCTCATTCAAGTTTTAGTCATGTGACAACTTAATAGCAAATTGTCGTTCTATTTCTCTCCAACCTATATGTATTTGGTCTTGTTTTTCTCAAAACATATAGGGCTTCGACGTTGTGTAATACAATAAGTGATATATTTAACTGTGATGGAGTGGGAGAGTCGGAGAGGAGAAAACTCAGCAGGATGTTTTAAAATGTCCTTGCAGAGATAGGTGTGGACCACCAGGACATTTATAATCTATGGGCAGTCAGCAACTGGTTAAAATAGGTGCTTTCTAATAATCATGGATATATTTTTTAATCCAATATAAAAACCACATCTTTAAACCCACTTTGAAAACTTCTTAAAGACCTTTAAAGCGTACCTAATTTTAAGACGACTTTTCAGAATAATCTGTTATATGTGTGTACAGGAGGAATAACACTATTTCTGGCCATTACATGACTTGTATATGGCATTCTTTTAGCAGTTTTCCCTCTGCAGGCTCGATCTATAATTCTCAGTTTTCCCTGAGGTAGTGGGTGTAGCTTAACTGCCATCATGTCTTCTATACACTGCACACAGAGCAGAGAGCCACCCTGGTCTACTATCTCTCTGTAGCACACCCTCAGAAGCTGCAGCAGCATGGAGCACATCATACAGCAGTAAGGAGCAGTGTAGTGGAAAATCCAGCACAGAGGTGACATATAACTCTTACCAGAGGCCTATGTCAACTCTCTCTGCTTCTGCTCCCCCTCTCCTGTTCAAAGTCCTTTATTGACAACAGCATCTGTGTCTATGTGCTCCTGCTCCCTCATTCTGCTTCCCCTTCCTTTCCCATAGACTTCTATAAGCAGCAGCGTCTGTGTGTCTCTCACCTAGTGGCACTAACTTCACATAAAATTTTCATGGATAAAACAGCTAAACTATAACAGTAAGTGAATTACAAAGTTGATATATATCAGGAATACTATTAGATACCACAAGTTGTTTGAAAAGTTAGGGTCCATTTAAAGAAAACATGTTCCAAAAAGTGTATAGTAGATTACAGTGGAGATCTGATTGCTTGATATTGCAGCCTAAGGTTGTACTACGGAAATATCCTGAAGACAACATGCCCCCTTGTGACATGTGTGCAGATTTGTTATGGGGACCTTGTGTGTTTTCTAATAGCTCCTCAATTATTGTCCCAGGCTCATATTAAATATAGAACTATAATGAGGATCTTTCTTCTCAGCGGTTATTATTACAAGATTTGTAATGGAAGAACCAAATAAATAACAAAAGTATAAAGGAAATGACCAAAATGTATGTGTTTTTTCATTTCGATTGACTCTTAAAATGATGTTTAACCAGTTGAGGACTGCCCACTGTGTACGTATGCTGCAGGTTTAAGTTTGCTGCCTGAGTGATTGAGCAGCTAAATGTCGCGTGCCCGGTCGTCAGAGACAGCCAGGGACCCTGAAAAGAAGACAAAAATTGTTTTTTACCACTTGTCTTCTCTGCACTCATGTACACAACGCTCAATGAGCGCTGCGGCCTCTTTTGATCCCGGTGGTCATGTGACTAGTCACATGAGCGCCGAGATGCCGGTAGTAGGCGGCTGCTGCTGTATCTAACTAGACCCAGCACAGCCCTATCAGTGACAATAGTCACTATAACAGGGTTGATCTCCCCTGCTGTAAAGCGCCAGTTACAGAGGAAAAGTATAGTGTAAAAAAATAAAATGAAATAATAAAAGTTCCCCAAATGTCTTTTCTGATGGAAAGGCCATAAAAATAAAAGTTAAAAAATAAACAAAAATGAAGAAAAAATGACACATAAACCCCTACCCTAACGCATTGTCACCTACATGTACGTAAAAAGCGTTAAGGGGAAGTATGGAGCGCGCTCACGGGCAGAGCACGCTCCATACTCAACGGGTGTCGGCTGTGTAATACAGCCGACACCTTACTGCAACGGGTAGAATCCAAGATCAGTTGATTTCGCCCGTTTAGCCCCTTAGATGCCGCAGTCAATTGCGACTGCAGCATCTAAGGCATTAGAAAAAGGGTCCGGCCAGCTCAAAAACCTCATCGGTCTTCCCGAAACGTGATTGCACGAAGCTGATGGTTGTCATGGCAGCCTGGGGGCCTAATGAAGGCGCCCAGGTCTGCCATTTCTGTACTCCCACTAAGTCCTGCCAGATGCCTGTAAGAATAAATGATATACTGCTATACATTATCGTTGCAGTATACAGAGCAAGTGATCGCTAGTTCAAGTTCCCTGGAGGGGGGCTAATGAAAAAACAAAAAAAACAAAAAAAAAACTGTAAAAAATAAAACTAAAAGTTACAAAAGACCAAAACCTTTTCCCACCTGTTCTCTAAAGTAATGTTAACAAAAATGAAAATTAACATAACTGGTATTACCACATCCATAAAAATGTAATCTATTACAATCTAATGTTATTTAACCCGCACGGTGAACGCAGTACGAAGAATAAAAAAATGTAATTAAAGACGCCATAATTGTTGTTTTTTTGTCACCCCAAGAAATCTAATAGAAAGTGAAAAAAAATTCACATGTATCCCAGAATGGTATTAATAAAAACTATCGCCCCACAAAAAATAAGCAATCACACCATCCAATCAAGCACATTTTTTCCAATAAGATGTAGTTTTATCTCGAAATTGTTCATTTTCTTTACAAATAAAGGAGAAAAAGCACCCCAACATTTATAAGGAAAATTCTCCAGAGTACGGAAATACCCAATATGTGCTCATAAACTGCTCAGAAGGGAAGGAGCACAGATTTTGATGGATTAGTTTCCTAGCCCCATGTTGCATTTGCAAAACACCTTTGGGACCAAAACAGTGGAAACACCCTAAAAGTGACCCCATTTTGGAAACGACACCGCTTAAGACATTTATCAGAGGTTAGGGATGTCACGATACCTGAATTTGGACTTCGATACCGATACCAAAACGATACTTTGCCAAGAGTAATTAAAAAAATAAAAAATTCTTCCATTTTCTGTTGTGAGGCATGAGGTGTTATTGAATTTTGAATGTGCCTCACATTAATAGTAATTAACCCCATCATGTTTCGCAGTCATAATTGGTTAATATGTGAGGTACATGATGGGGTTAATTACTAGTAATGTGAGGCACATGGAGGTTAAATTCATCACACCTCGTGCCCCACAATAAGTGAAAGAAAGCAGTTTTTATTTTATTTTTTTACAGCGTACACATAATAAATGACGGAATTTTTTTTTGCGGAGGTTATTACGGCCGCGCTAATACCGAATATGTGTATTTTATGTATTGAGACTTAGTTGAATGTTTATTGTAAAAATAATGTATGTATTTTTTTTAATTTAATATTACTTTATGTTTTTACTTTATTTTTTAAACTTTAATGTACTGGCATATATCTATATGCCAGTACATTAGCCTGTGTACGGATAGTACACAGGCAGTTGTTAGGGCATACTGAGGTATGTCCTAACAACAGGAAATATGGTAAGATAGCCCTGGGGTCCTTCAATGGACCCTGGGCTGTCTGCCTATATATGGTATGTCCCTCAATCTCGTCACAGGAATTCCCTGTGACGCGATCCAAAGTGCATCCCCCCTGCTCATTTTTCCCTGAATGCTGCAGTCAGCTTTGATTGCAGCATTCAGGTGAATAACGGTGCAGATCAGAGGTTTCTCTGATCTCCGCCGGCGGGGCTGTGTAATACAGCATTGCCCCGCTCCTGACATTAAACGCATGTGCGGTCAGCATGAAGTGATGCGGCAGGCGCTGCACTAATGAGCGACGGTGCAGGCACTCAAGATAGAACATAGGGGTGTTTTGCAGTGCGCCCGCCATGTTCGGTCTTCATTGACGGCAATCATTAGTACAGCGCCGGCAGCATCACATCATCCTGACGGCGCGCAGAGCTTAGTATCGAAATACACGAAATAACGGTATCGAACCGTTTGGGGATGAACAGTATCGAAGTTTCGATGCATCGTGCATCCCTATTAGGGGTGTAGAGCATTTTGACCCCGCAGGTGTTTTCCTGAAATGAATGTGCTCCGGATGGTAAAAAGTGAAAATTGCAATTGTTCCACAGATATGCCATTTCAGAGTCCAATATGTTGTGCCCAGCTTGTGCCACTAGAGAAACACACCCCAAAAATTGTTAAAAGGTTCTCCTGGTTATAGCAATACCATATATGTGGTAGTAAACTGCTGTTTGGGCACACTGTAGGGCTCAGTATTGAGGCAGCGTCTTTTGGCGCCTGGATTTGGCTTGGTAGTAGTATGGTATATGTAATATGTGAGGATTACATCAGGGTATATGTAATCTATGCCGAGTACATCAGGGTATATGTAATCTGTGCAGAGTACATAAGGGCATATGTAAACCGTGTGGAGTACATCAGGGTATATGTAATCTGTGAGGAGTACATCAGGATATATGTAATCTGTGAGGAGTACATCAGGGTATATGTAATCTGTGTGAAGTACATCAGGATATATGTAATCTGTGAGGAGTACATCAGGTATATGTAATATGTGAGGAGTACATCAGGGTATATGTAATATGTGCGGAGTACATCAGGGTATATGTAATATGTGAGGAGTACATCAGGGTATATGTAATATGTGTGGAGTACATCAGGGTATATGTAATATGTGTGGAGTACATCAGGATATATGTAATATGTGAGGAGTACATCAGGGTATATGTAATATGTGCGGAGTACATCAGGATATATGTAATATGTGAGGAGTACATCAGGGTATATGTGATATGTGAGGAGTACATCAGGGTATATGTAATCTGTGAGGAGTACATCAGGTATATGTAATATTTGAGGAATACATCAGGATATATGTAAATTGAGAGGAGTACATCAGGGTATATGTAATATGTGAGGAGTACATCAGGATATATGTAAATTAAGAGGAGTACATCAGGGTATATGTAATCTGTGAGGAGTACATCAGGATATATGTAAATTGAGAGGAGTACATCAGGGTATATGTAATATGTGAGGAGTACATCAGGATATATGTAATCTGTGAGGAGTACATCAGGGTATATGTAATATGTGAGGAGTACATCAGGGTATATGTAATCTGTGCGGGGTACATCAGGATATATGTAAATTGAGAGGAGTACATCAGAGTATATGTAATATGTGAGGAGTACATCAGGGTATATGTAATCTGTGAGGAGTACATCAGGATATATGTAAATTGAGAGGAGTACATCAGGGTATATGTAATATGTGAGGAGTACATCAGGGTATATGTAATATGTGAGGAGTACATCAGGATATATGTAATATGTGAGGAGTACATCAGGGTATATGTAATATGTGCGGAGTACATCAGGATATATGTAATCTGTGAGGAGTACATCAGGATATATGTAATCTGTGAGGAGTACATCAGGGTATATGTAATCTGAGGAGTACATCAGGATATATGTAAACTGTGAGGAGTACATCAGGGTATATGTAATCTGTGAGGAGTACATCAGGGTATATGTAATATGTGAGGAGTACATCAGGGTATATGTAATCTGTGAGGAGTACATCAGGGTATATGTAATCTGTGAGGAGTACATCAGGTTATATGTAATATGTGAGGAGTACATCAGGGTATATGTAATCTGTGAGGAGTACATCAGGATATATGTAATCTGTGCGGAGTACATCAGGATAT
This sequence comes from Rhinoderma darwinii, assembly GCF_050947455.1. Taxonomy (NCBI): domain Eukaryota; kingdom Metazoa; phylum Chordata; class Amphibia; order Anura; family Rhinodermatidae; genus Rhinoderma; species Rhinoderma darwinii. Next base: position 512,274 of record NW_027461658.1, read on the forward strand.
ATGTAATATGTGAGGAGTACATCAGGGTATATGTAATACGTGAGGAGTACATCAGGATATATGTAATATGTGAGGAGTACATCAGGGTATATGTAATATGTGAGGAGTACATCAGGGTATATGTAATCTGTGAGGAGTACATCAGGGTATATGTAATACGTGAGGAGTACATCGGGGCATATGTAATACGTGAGGAGTACATCAGGGTATATGTAATCTGTGAGGAGTACATCAGGATATATGTAATCTGCGTGAAGTACATCAGGGTATATGTAATACGTGAGGAGTACATCAGGATATATGTAATATGTGAGGAGTACATCAGGGTATATGTAATATGTGAGGAGTACATCAGGGTATATGTAATCTGTGAGGAGTAAATCAGGGTATATGTAATACGTGAGGAGTACATCAGGGTATATGTAATATGTGAGGAGTACATCAGGGTATATGTAATATGGGTGGAGTACATCAGGGTATATGTAATATGTGAGGAGCACATCAGGATATATGTAATCTGTGAGGAGTACATCAGGGTATATGTGATATGTGAGGAGTACATCAGGTATATGTAATCTGTGAGGAGTACATCAGGATATATGTAATCTGTGAGGAGTACATCAGGGTATATGTAATCTGTGCGGGGTACATCAGGGTATATGTAATCTGTGAGGAGTACATCAGGATATATGTAATATGTGAGGAGTACATCAGGATATATGTAATCTGTGAGGAGTACATCAGGGTATATGTAATATGTGAGGAGTACATCAGGATATATGTAATCTGTGAGGAGTACATCAGGGTATATGTAATATGTGAGGAGTACATCAGGGTATATGTAATCTGTGAGGAGTACATCAGGGTATATGTAATCTGTGAGGAGTACATCAGGATACATGTAATATGTGAGGAGTACATCAGGATATATATATAATCTGTGCAGAGTACATCAGGGTATATATAAACTGTGTGGAGTACATCAGGGTATAACAAGAGGGTATAATAATGGGGTAAATAATACAATTATCCATAGATGTGGGTTACGCTGTGATGCAATCCTTTATGCACAGGCCGGTGTCGCACTGATAAATGGTGTCCTTACTTATCCCCCTCTGCGTAGTTTGGGGAATTTTGCTGGGAAAGTGTTGTCCTGGTAGAATACGGGCGCCCTCGCTTCCAGCAGATATGTTTGGGCCCTTCTCTTTGTGGTTCCCAAATATTAGAGCCCTGATAATCTCCTCCTGAAACAGAAGGAAAGTTCCCATCGGACCGGTTCATCTGCATATTTTTTCATCTTCGACTAATGGGAGCCATATCTTTATTTTTTCATAGGACGTAGTGGTTTGGGGGCTTTTTATTAATATCATTGAGGGGTACATGCAACTTTTTAAACACATTTTATTTGTGTGTGCACTGTTCTGTATAAATCACGTTACCTTTATCCTGCGGGTTATTTTTATTTTATTTTGTTGATTGAGCAGAGTAAAGGCTTATTTTTCGTGGGCGAGCTGTAGTTTTTATTGGCACATACGACTTTTTGATCACTTTTTATTACATTATTTTTTAGCGCTAAAGTGACCAAAAAAGAGAGATTCTGGCGGTTTCACGTTTTTTTTTTTTACGGTGTTCACCATGTGATTTAAATAATGTTACATTGTAATAATTCAGACTTTTTACGGATGCGATGATACCAATTTTGTTTATTTTTTACAATACTTTAAAAGGAAAAGTGGGAAAAGTTTTTTTTTATTTTTGTACACCACTAAAAAAAAATGTACTATTTTTAACACTTTTTATTAGTCCCTGCTGCCCCTCCCAAAATCTGACACTAAGCCTAGTGCATGACCGGATCCATAGATCACCTTGTAGAGAACTTCTATGTGCAGTCACAGCTCCCTCAGGTCCTGCACTATGTATAACACATTGTCTGACGTGTTACTTTAATGTAGAACTAAGGAGGAACCTCACCTTAACAAACCTCCCAATTCACTTTCTAATATCATTATTACTGACCTGTGGTAACACCTCCTGGAATTTCCTCCTCCACTTCACTCTTACACGGTTGATCGCCCCTCACCCGCTCTTCTTCTGCTTCATGCTCGGCTTTACTATTAGTCAGATCTTCCCCCTGATTTCACATATGTAACAATTCAGTACAATACAGCAGAGAGTGCGAAGAATCTAACAGATCAACATAACAAACCACCAAAATCTATGACCCCATGACCAAAAAGCTCCACAACCCCTATATAGATCTGATATAGGGCTCAGCTTCATCTACCTGATGATTCTCTGGGACATTGTGATTTTCCTCTAGACAGTCCTGGGAATACAGAGGACTGTGACATGTCTCTGGTGGATTTCTCCTACTGGATCCATCTGTAGGAAACACGCAGTGGCGGAATAGATTATTTACATGGGATGATATGAGAGTAGTATCTAGGTGACCCTCAAAACAGGTTTGTCTTTACAACGAATGAAAGTCCCCCCCCTCTTACACTGCTGATCAGCCATTACATCCGTCTCCTCTTGTGCTTCATCTGTAACTTCAACCTTAATATGAATCAGATCTTCACCCTAAACAGACAAAAAAGAAAAAATTTTAAATGAACTTGGGTTCAATGACTTTATAGCAGAGTTGTAGTTTGGTTCTCCAGCACACGGGGCAAAGATTCAGTTTGCCCCCCCCAACATCTCTTTCTACCTCGCCATCTTTGCTTTCTCTACCAATCAATGAGGTGTCATTTTTATAAGTAACTCGAGTATTTTACATCGTACATTTTACAAGCGATATAAATTCTAGAAGGGAGTTACCAGAACCATAAATGAAAATAGAATAATTTAAAGAGGTCAGTGCCGGACTACAACAGATTGTATAACGGAGGCTAACGAGACTACATGGTGACATAATGAACAGCCTTCTCTCGTAGATAGTGTCACCCACCCCTGTAGTTACAAGGTTCGGATAGACTTAGGTAATGGTGTGGGTGCATTAGTAGGGGGCTAACCCGATCCAATAGAGAAAAAGTACTATGCACACCAATATGGAGTTATTTATCCAAACAAATAATTTATTTATTTATAGCCAGTGACAGTGCGACGTTTCGGTCAATACCATGACCTTCCTCAGGCACTATAGAACTAACAAAATTTATATAAGTATAGATTCCGTAATAAGTGGTACAGAATGTCATCAGTAACAATAAAATCAATTATGTACAGATCACAGATGTATATAAATCTTCATATGAAGCAATATCAGTAGTAAGTGAGTACTGTAAGATCTATGTGACACAGGTTACCGTAGTTCAAACAAATAATGAAAACAAGAAAGAAAAAAGTAAAGTTTTCACTGAGTAAAACACACATTGTAGATGTGTATAGTAATCATCTGAAAAGGTGGTAAAGGAAAATACAGGCAAACCAAGAGATATATAGACCAGTATATATAGTTGACAAGTAACAGTGGATGGATCTAGGTATAGAAAGTCTGATCCATAGTATAGAGATGTGTTATCAAATGAACCACATAATTATGTATAGGGAATTTACCTTTCGTCAATGCTTTATCCTGCGTGGATGGCGCTGTAAGCTTGGCGGGTAACCGCTATAGTGTGGCGCTACAGGAATGTCAGAAAACCCCTCTGTTATGTATCCAGCTGTGCAGTCACATGGCGTGCTTGGAACGCACATGTGAAACGCACCATGACCGGATGTTGTCTTTCAGACCGGAAGTTGTCATAGCTATATGCAACGTGCTGCTCGTAGCCTGTGTGTGTACACATGGCTAATTTGCATATTGCCTAAGTTAGAACGGGGAGAAGAAAACCACAGTGCTGGGAGTACCAGCTGACTAGAAGGTAAGACAAATTAATGTCAGTTCAAACATGTTGTTGCTAAATGTTTGTTTGTGTAGTAGAGAGATAATAGTGCAGGAGTGAGTGCATGGAAGTATTAGATCTATTCAGAGATGATTGGAGGGATATAGAATCGGACTGTACGTCATCTAGGAGGAACCATGTCAGGTTGAAAGGATACATGGGTATGTAGTGTATTTTTCTTCCAGAGAAACCTTGAACAATGATTTTAAGTCTGCAAAAAAATTCTAGCTATATCATCTATACTAACTACTACCAATTTTTTTGCAGACTTAAAAATAATTATGTGGTTCATTTGATAACACATCTCTACATCTCTATACTATCAACCAGACTTTCTATACCTAGATCCATCCACTGTTACTTGTCAACTATATATACTGGTCTATATATCTCTTAGTTTGCCTGTATTTTCCTTTACCACCTTTTCAGATGATTACTATACACATCTACAATGTGTGTTTTACTCAGTGAAAACTTTACTTTTTTCTTTCTTGTTTTCATTATTTGTTTGAACTACGGTAACCTGTGTCACATAGATCTTAGAGTACTCACTTACTACTGATATTGCTTCATATGAAGATTTATATACATCTGTGATCTGTACATAATTGATTTTATTGTTACTGAGGACATTCTGTACCACTTATTACAAAATCTATACTTATATAAATGTTGTTAATTCTATAGTTCCTGAGGAAGGTCATGGTATTGACCAAAGTGTCGCACTGTCACTGGCTATAAATAAATAATTTGTTTGGATAAATAACTCCATATTGGTGTGCATAGTACTTTTTTTCTACCCCCCCCCCTGTAGATACTGCCACACCCCCCCTTGTAGATACTGCTATAAAAACAGCCCCTACTTGCAGATCCTACCACACCGCTCCCCTTGTAGATACTGCCAGACACCCCTAGTAGATAGTACTACACCCCCCTTGTAGATAGTGCCAAACACCCCCCCTGTAGATAATGCCACACCCCCGTTGTAGATACTGCCACACAGCCTCCCTTGTAGATACTGCCACACAACTCCTCTGTAGATACTGCCACACAGCTCCTCTGTAGATAATGCCACACAGCTCCTCTGTAGATAATGCCACACAGCTCCTCTGTAGATAATGCCACACAGCTCCTCTGTAGATAATGCCACACTCCCCACTGTAGATAGTGCCAAACACCTCCCTTGTAGATAGTGCTATACTCCCTCCCTGTAGATAGCGCCATTGGGGCTCCCTTTAGTAGTGGAATCCCTGCTCTGTCTGGAGGAGCCCCTGACGTCACTGTCCATATATGGATAGTGACGTCAGGGGCTTCTCCAAGAGCGGAATCCTTGGCCAGAGTGTTTTCAACAATCTGGCCGGGGTTTTTACTCCAGGAGGAGTCCCTAATGTCACTGTCCATATATGGACAGGGGTGTCAGGGGCTCCCTTTAGGAGCGGAATACCTGGCCAAAGCATCGGCAACTCTCTGGCCAGGAATTCCGCTCCAGGAGTAGTGAATGGCAGAGCAGGGATAGATTCCTGCTCTGCCATAATATTCAATTGTATCTGCGCCCTGAGGACGCAGATACAATTGAACATGGCAGTTGCCGGGACACGTCTCGGTAAATCTGGGACTCTCCCGGCAAATTCAGGATTGATGGCAACTATGCCCGTGCTGCCTAGCCCGGCGCCCCCCTACCTTCTTTCCTATTTGTGCCCAGGGCACATGCCCCCCCCGCAGCTTTATAGATATATTTTAAAGAAAGCTTAGCGCCATCTACCTGATGATTCTCTGGCACATTGTGATTTTCCTCTGGACAGTCCTGGGAATACAGAGGACAGGGACATCTCTCTGGTGGATTTCTTCTACTGGATTCATCTGTTGGAAACACACAGTGACTGAATACATGACTACTGTATATCTGTCTATATATCACACACTTCCCTCTACATCTGCAATTCCATGTTTAAATAATCAAAGTCTAAAAGGTCGCGTCCTGAGAATTGCAGATACAGTTTAAAGGATATTTGCAGAGGATATTTATTAAGAGCTCCCTGCCAACCAAAGAAAAAAGTGCCCTGGTACGCCCTGGAACAATGACACCTCTGCTTATTAGGGAATTCTATATTTCAAGAGAGGGAACCCACAGTGAAGACACTTATCTTTTATTAGTCACACAAAGTACCTGTATTAAGGAAAACAACTACTCCAAGTTTTCTCTCCACAAGGGGTGGGAAACCACTGAGGTGTTGGAGGAAGCTCTACGGTTTTATAACACCAAGTTTCCTTTTACCTGGTGCAGTTATGAAGAATGAGAAAATAAAAATATATGATTACATTTAGTTAAAGAGGCTCTGTCACCAGAATTTGCAACCCCTATCTGCTATTGCAGCAGATCGGCGCTGCAATGTAGATTACAGTAACGTTTTTATTTTTTAAAAACGAGCATTTTTGGCCAAGTTATGACCATTTTTGTATTTATGCAAATGAGGCTTGCAAAAGTCCAAGTGGGCGTGTTTAAAGTAAAAGTCCAACGGGGCGTTTTTACTTCTTTTACTAGCTGGGCGTTCTGACGAGAAGTATCATCCACTTCTCTTCAGAACGCCCAGCTTCTGGCAGTGCAGATCTGCCACATCAGCACCAGAGGCTACAGTTGATTCTGCAGCAGCATCAGCGTTTGCAGGTAAATAGCTACATCGACTTACCTGCAAACGCTGATGCTGCTGCAGAATCAACTGTAGCCTCTGGTGCCGATGTGTCCTCGCTCGTCCGACACAATGCAGGACCTGTGAGTGACGTCACAGCGTGATCTCTCGAGAACACGCTGTGTCTGCACTGCCAGAAGCTGGGCGTTCTGAAGAGAAGAGGATGTTACTTCTCATCAGAGCGCCCAGCTAGTAAAAGTATTAAAAACGCCCCGATGTACGCACATAATACACGCCGACTTGGACTTTTACTTTTAAACACACCCACTTGGACTTTTGCAAGCCTCATTTGCATAACTACAAAAATGGTCATAACTTGGCCAAAAATGCTCGTTTTTAAAAAATGAAAACGTTACTGTAATCTACATTGCAGCGCCGATCTGCTGCAATAGCAGATAGGGGCTGCAAAATCTGGTGACAGAGCCTCTTTAATGACCAAGCTATTTTTTACGTTTTTCCATCGTCGCATTCCAAGAGCTATAACTTTTTTATTTTTGCGTCTACATAGCTGTATAAGGTCTTGTTTTTTGCGGGACAAGTTGTATTTTTTAATAGCACCATTTTGAGGTACATATTATTTATTGATTAACATTATTTAACTTTTTTTTGGGTGGGAATAGAAAAAAAAAAAAACGGAAATTTTGCCACTCTTTTTTGCGTCCTAAATCTACGCAGTTTACCGTAGATTTTGTATGTTTTACTACTTTTACACAGTAAAAACGCTTTTTTTTCAAAATTATTTGGTTTTGTGTCTCCATATTTGAAGAGCTGTAACGTTTTTATTTTTTCGCCGATGCAGTTGTATGAGGGCTTTTTTTGCGGGAAGACTTGTAGTTTTTATTGGTAACATTTTGGAGTAGATGCGACTTTTTGATCACTTTTTAATCACATTTTTTTAAAGTCGGGATTCACAGAAAACAGCAATTTTTCCATCGTTTTTTATTACATTTTTTACGGCGTTCACCGTGCGGATTAAGTAATGTAATAGCTTTATAGTCGGGGTCGTTATGGACGCGGCGATACCAAATATGCGTAACTTTTTTACTTTATTTTGTTTTTTGTAAGAGGAAAAAGTGGGTTTTTCATTTTTTTTTTTTCAGTAACTTTATTAAACTTTTTTGAAACTTTTTTACTAGTCTCACTACGGGACTTTAATATGCGATCATCCGATCGCTATTATAATACACTGCAATACTTTTGTATTGCAGTGTATTACTGCCTGTCCGTTTAACACGGGCAGGCATCTGCTAGGTCATGCCTGCGGCATGATCTAGCAGGCATTCGCTACAGGCAGACCTGGGGGCCTTTATTAGGCCCCCGGCTGCCGTTGGAGACAGACACTCGGCGATCTTATCGCCGGGTGTCAGTGGGATGAGAGGGAGCTCCCTCCCTCTCTCCAAAAACCACTCAGATGCGGTGCACGCTATTGCGCACCGCATCTGAAGGGTTAAACGGGTGAGATCGATACTAATATCGATCTCACCCAACAGAGCAGGGACGCCCCCAACCCTCAGCTGCCTCTGGCAGCTGAGAGCAGGGAGATTTGACAGCTCCCTGCTCTGTTTACTTTATTCTGATGCAGTGCCGTAAAAAGGAATATGCATCAGAATAAAGCCCGTTAGTGGCCGCCGTGAAAAGGCGTATTGGCGGTCACTAACGGGTTAAATGAAGACGATTCACACTGTTCTCCTCAATATATACAATAATCAGCCATAACATTAAAACCACTGACAGGTAAAGTGAAGCACATTGATGATCTTGTGACAATGGCGCCTGACAAGGGAGGAGATATTTGGAAGAAAATTAACAGTTTTAAAAGTTAATGTGTTGGAAACATGGGCAGGCAAAAGAATCTGGGCGACTTTGACAAGAGCCAAATTGTGATGGCTAGACGACTGGGTCAGAGCATCTCCAAAATGGAAGGTCTTGTGGGGTGTTCCTAGTATGCAGTGGTTAGTACCTATCAAAAATGGTCCAAGAAAGGACAACTGGTGACACGGTCATTGATCTGCGTGGGGAAGAAAGGCCAGCCCGGCTGGCCCGGTCCCACAGGAGAACTACTGCAGAATAAACTGTTCAAAAACATAATGCTGGCTATGATTGAAAGGTGTCGGAACACACAGAGCGCCTCTCATTGTGGCCAGCCGCGTCTACACAAGCACCATTTTGCAAAAGCGCCTCTCATTGCGTCCAGAGCATCTACACAAGCACCATTTCACAGGAACCAGCATACTACAGTGCCTGAGGAAGGTCAAGGATATGACCGAAACGCTACTGGCAAATAATAAATGTCCTTGAACCTTGAAAATTACTCCCGTTGGTGTGTATTGTACCTTCTTCATACCATACTGGGTTGGGCCCCTACGTATGCACCCACCTGAGGACCTGGTGCTATCTAGCCCTCGATAAACTGGAACACAAAGAGCATTTCAGCTCACTGTATTTAGGGCTGCATCACTGCGGACTAGTCCTAGTGCTGATACCTGTCCTCTGGCAAAAGCTTCTACAATTGGCATCAGAAATGGACCATAAAGCAATGGAAGAAAGTTGCATGATCTGATCACGTTAACTTTTACATCAAACAAATGGCCGGGTGCGTGTGCGTCGCTTCCTGGGGAAGAGATGGCACCAGGATGCATTATGGGAAGAACTACTATAGAACAAATTGCACATTGGCTAGCGGCTGAGGAAGTGAGAAGCTTTGGGCAATGTTCTGCTGGTAAAGCTTCGATCCTGGCATTCATGTAGATGTTATTTTGAAACATACCACCTACCTAAACATGGTCATATATCAAGTAAACCCCTTCATGGCAGCAATATTGTCAAGTGGCAGGGACCTCTTTCAACAGGATAATGTGCCCTGCCACACCGCAAAGATTATTCAGGAACGGTTTGAAGAACATGACAAAGAGTTCACGAACTTCATAGTGTTCAGTGCTCAAGGTGTTGACAAATTCCCCAGATTTCAATCCGATCGATCCTCTGTAGGACGCGCTGGTAAAACAAGTCCAATCCTTGGAGGACTCACAATTTACAGGACTTAAAGGATCTGCTGCTAACGTCTTGGTGCCAGATACAACAGAAATCTTCAGAGGTCTTGTGGAGTTCTATGCCTCGATGAATCAGAGCTGTTTTGTTGGCACGAAGGGGAAATACACAATATTAGGAAGGTGGTTTTAATGTCATGGCTGATGGGTGTATATCTTAGGCTCTGTTCAAAACTAGTTTTGAGCCTTCTGTCAGAGTTACACGTCAGTAGGACTCCCAACATATACCTTCCACGGAAGGCTGCAACGTATCTCACTGTATAGACTTACAATGAGACACGTTGCCTATGCAGCCCCTTTCCCCCCGCAGGCAGCGCTTCACTGAACAATACACGGTATAGGGGAAAAAGGGTGATTTTTACTACTCCCATGCGGAAGATGCAGTCAGTGTAACAGAGGTAAACAGTGATCACCGCACCTCGCCTTCACCTCTTCCATACTCCTCCTTGTTCCCCATATACTATGTATAGTTCATAGAAACAATGCCTGTTATGCTGTATGTATTGTCGTTTGTTCCCCTCTTGCAGCCACCTCATTCGGGGAGTATGTATTGTGCCCAGCTATGAGGTACAGGCCGGAAGTGGGGAGTGTTCTTGTCTGCGGCACGAGCACACCTAGGTGGACATGACTAAGCATGAGTCGGGGGCACGATATATACTGCTGTGCTGGTGTGGCGAGGAGAAAGGGATCACATCCACCATGCACACTGCAGGCTCTATTGCCTCTGTTCTAGAGAAGGTTATTCAAGGAGCAAGCTCAGGTCAAGCCTATCCCTCTTCCGATCCTTGGAGGCAGAGATACACAGTATTGCAAGGATTGAGTTCTCCCAGGGAAGCTGCAGTGAGAACTGTTCAGTTAAATCACTGGATCTTCTCACCTTATCCGTTTAACAGAGTCCTGTGACGGATGGCATATAGTGCCATCTGCCAGCTATAGGCTCCCATTGCAAAAAAAGTATATGTTTAGGGTACATGTTTTTTACTGGACCCCGCTGGAAGGAATAGTGTAGTGTACTACGCTATTCTATACGAAGGATAAAAAGATGGTTCAGTGAGACTCCTCAGGTAATGGTTCACGGTTTGGCCATAAGATTTCTGATATACAAAAGTATTAAAATAATCCTATGGGCCAGTAAAAGATGTGTATCAACTATGAATAATACGGTGCCAATGTATATGGCAGATAATACAATAATGTTTATTTATCCAAATACACCCTCAAAGAGGAAGAGACAAACCTCTTTGCCAAAGGATTATCATTCTGCCCAACGCAACAAGCAGATGAATTCCAATTATTTTTAGACCTCAATAATTTTTATTAGAAAAGTCACATTACAACGTCATTTTGCCATCGAAGCTGGGAAGCCTAAACAGATGGAAAATAGAATCAATTCAGAAGATCCCTACACACACCACGCAGTA